>NW_027261102.1:0-189225 GCF_045791955.1 Oncorhynchus clarkii lewisi
ACGGCCTGACCCGCCGCTAGGAGTCCTGACCCGCCGCTAGGTTGCCTGACCCGCCACTAGGCGGCCTGACCCGCCACTAGGCGTCCTGACCCGCCGCTAGACGGCCTGACCCGCCACTAGGTGTCCTGACCCGCCGCTAGGCTGCCTGACCCGCCACTAGGAGTCCTGACACCGCCGCTTGGCTGCCTGACCCGCCGCTAGGCGTCCTGACCCGCCGCAAGGCGTCCTGACCCGCCGCTAGACGTCCTGACCCGCCGCTAGGCGTCCTGACCCGCCGCTAGACGGCCTGACCCGCCCCTAGCCTGCCTGACCCGCCGCTAGACGGCCTGACCCGCCACTAGGAGTCCTGACCCGCCGCTAGGAGTCCTGACCCGCCGCTAGGCGCCCTGACCCGCTGCCATTGAGTATGAAATAACAAGTAGAAGATCAAAACTCTTATCGAAGATCATCCCATTCAGGTTACAAAATGCATTGTGTGTGTGCGTGTATGCTGTAAAGTCTGTACTTCCACTGGGCTTAATTGCATAATATCAGTCTAAGTCCCCATTTTCTATTTCTATATATTTTCTATTATTTCCAGAGGAAGAAGCGCAGGAAAATCGACCGCAGCATGATCGGCGAGCCCACAAACTTTGTCCACTTGACACACATTGGCTCTGGGGAGATGGCAGAGGGCCGGGCCCCGGTAAGAGAGATGATACCTAGACTGACTGGGGCTGGTGTATGTTAAAATGTGTAGAGATATTGTGAAGATATTGTGAAGGTGTGTGTGTGTTACTCCTCAGAACATGGGCAGGGCTTTGCAGCTTCCAACCTGCCGCTAGGAATGTTGGCCTGGTTTCCTACGGAATACAGTCACGTTGGACAGGGAATGAGAGGAGGAAATGTAGAAACGCTGGGAATTGTTTCTCAATTCATTCACCTATTAGTAGGATATGAATATTAACTTCAGTTTGAAACCTGTTACGCTATGATTGATAAAGCTGTGTACAGTACTATCAGAAGACTAGCCAATCACTAGTCTGGTCACTGTTTAAATCACTGTATGGAAAGTGGTAGGTTAAACTGAGTGATAGTCCATTTCTGAATTTATTACATGATGTTGATGCTATCAGTACTAAAATGTATGGACTACTGTATGTCGCTCTGCTGAATGACTCCAATGTTTCACTAAACAACTGACTGTTCCGTCGTGATCATGACCTCCAATTGCGAAAGACAACAGATTTTTTTAAAGAAATGATACATTTACACATTGTATCATGACGTGGTCTGAGAACAGTCAGGAGGAGTATGTTGCTGAAACATGTTATTGCCCTCCGTGTTACATAATTCCATTTCCTCAACTGCTATTGCGTAACCCTCTAATGTCCATTGTTCTGTTATGACCCATAGCTGTCAGACTGTAGTTATTCTAGTGCTCGTCAAGCACGTGCCATTTCTGCAGCGCTTGACGCCAGAATGATTGATCCACACCTGTGCGTTCGTCCAACTCTGAACTGCGTCGTTTTAAAAAGTAAAGAAAAAAACCCACAGCCTAAAGCAAGTCCCATTCCTCCTCACTCCATCCCATCATATGGTCACTATCATTATGTAAAGACGTAGGTTATGAGTAATGCTGCTGGCCAAATGGATCAAATGTTGTCAGCAGTCCAAATGGGATCATGTTTCATATGAACCCCACAGAAACACTGTTAAATATGTTACATAAAATGATACAGTATAGAAGCACAGTTCTAATTCTGGCTTCGGATCCTGCCTCTCCATCCATATGTTATCATGAAGAGGTCATGACCTGCCTTTTTGATATGAAAATGACTAAGTATCTGTAGAAACTCTAACAGTCGTTATCTTCCTGTCCTGTAGTCGGGGCCGGTCCAGGATAAGATGAGGTCAAAAGGACCCAGTGCCAACGGCCGCAAGAGCATGTTATAGCTGCTGCCTACCAAGTAAGTACCCAGTTAATGAAGCTATCGCCATATCTGCAATGCAATAGCTTCTCTGGAACTGACCTTCACCACTGGAACTAACCACCTTCACCACTGGAACTAACCACCTTCACCTCTCTGGAACTAACCACATTCACCTCTCTGGAACTAACCACATTCACCTCTCTGGAACTAACCACCTTCACCTCTCTGGAACTAACCACCTTCACCTCTCTGGAACTAACCACCTTCACACCTCTGGAACGAACCACCTTCACCTCTCTGGAACGAACCACCTTCACCTCTCTGGAACGAACCACCTTCACCTCTCTGGAACGAACCACCTTCACCTCTCTGGAACGAACCACCTTCACCTCTCTGGAACGAACCACCTTCACCTCTCTGGAACGAACCACCTTCACCTCTCTGGAACGAACCACCTTCACCTCTCTGGAACGAACCACCTTCACCTCTCTGGACTTGTAGAACTAACAGTTTTCATTTCTCTCTGTAGGCATGGAGAACCATTTCCATCCTCCTCTATGCGCCCCTCTCATCCCAAATCGAAAGCAGTCACTGCAGTGTAACCTGTTTCCAAAGGAGCGCTTGGCAAACCTGAGAGCGGACCACAATAGAGAGCAGAGAGGCTCTTCCTGACTTCTGCAGGATCTATTTAGCCAAACAGGACGATGGCCTTTCTGTGGTCACCACCAGAATCGCCCTGCTCAGAGGAGGATAGACTGACATGTTTGTTATGCTTTTTAAAGAAAACTATTTGTCTTTCTGATGGACTTTGGACTTCCACTGTATTTCAGCCAACAACGTTACTGTGTCTGTGCCAGCAAGCGGATGGGATAGAGCCGGTGAGAGTGTTTAGTTAAATTTGTTGACTAACATGGCTGATTCCATTTCAGGAAGTGAAGATTATGTTCTCAAGGATTACCTGAATGTTGCAAACCATTGACCTACTGCCAAACAAACTATTTTGTGTATCTGTCTAATGAATGAGGATGCACCTTTTATTTTCCTACAGTGCATAGTTAAAGGTGTCTTCGTGTGTCTTCGTGTAAGGGCAAAATGCTATGTGATTTTGTTGCTGTTTAGATACCAGTACTGAGTAGTGTTATTTTGATTGTACCAGTTGCCATAGAGCCCCATTTGGACTGCTACCCAGTTGCCATAGAGCCCCATTTGGACTGCTACCCAGTTGCCATAGAGCCCCATTTGGACTGCTACCCAGTTGCCATAGAGCCCCATTTGGACTGCTACCCAGTTGCCATAGAACCCCATTTGGACTGCTACCCAGTTGCCATAGAACCCCATTTGGACTGCTACCCAGTTGCCATAGAACCCCATTTGGACTGCTACCCAGTTGCCATAGAGCCCCATTTGGACTGCTACCCAGTTGCCATAGAACCCCATTTGGACTGCTACCCAGTTGCCATAGAACCCCATTTGGACTGCTACCCAGTTGCAAGCATACAGGTAACTGCCAAAATAAAGGAAACCCCAGCATGGTGTCTTAATAGGGCATTGGGCACCACGAGCCGCTAGAACAGCTCCAATGCACCTTGGCATAGATTCTACAAGTGTCTGAAACTCTTGGAGGGATGCAACACCATTCTTCCACCAGAAATTCCATCATTTGGTGTTTTGTTGCTGGTGGTGGGAAACGCTTTCTCAGGCTCCGCTCCAGAATCTCCCAATAGTGTTCAATTGGTTTGAGATCTGGTGACTGAGACGGCCATGGCATATGGTTTACATAGTTTTCATACTCATCAAACCATTGTGACCACTCGTGCCCTGTGGATGGGGTCATTGTCATCCTGGAAGAGACCACTCCCATCAAGGTAGATCTGTTTCACCCTACAGGTAGCAAGCAGGTGATCACTCAGAATAGCTGTGTATTCACTGGAGTTGACCTTGTCCTATATGGGGTTGAGTGGACCTAAACCATGCCAGGAAAATGCACCTCCACACCATAAGAGCTGCCAATAAGTACCCTAATTTACTGGTGTTTCCTTTTATTTGAGCAGTTACCTGTAGCTGGTCACTGTGATACACAATTTACTAGCACCTACTCTGAAAACCCCTAACTATTAGTCAGCAGGAAGAGTCTGTTAGTAACAGGGGTTGTTGTTGTTGAAATTCGAAACACCCTGACCGTTACGGGGCTTTCCAGTGATCTGTCCTGGAATTACTCGGGAATGCCACTCATTAAATCAACTGCATCGAAGGAACATTCCATAAGGTAGTTTGTTCTCTTGTCGGGGGGGGGGGGGATGTCCACCCCCTTGATCAGAATGGAAAATTCCAACCATTTCACTGTGCATTCCCCTTGTAATTTCTATATGGCCTCCCACTTGAGCTTGTTGTAGGTGACGTGCACTCCAAGCTGGCTTGTGTCCCACATGACATCCACACGATTCTGAAACCAGGTGGTTTAAATATCTGATTTAAATCATGCAGTAGAAATGAAAGTTTGTTTCCTGTACACAACTGTATTTCTGACGTGCTTAGTATACACAATCTGTTGTGAATAACTTGTGACTCTGTAGTTTTTTTGCTAAGTGTGTCCATACGGGGAAAAACTCTGAAATTGAATGTTTTTTAAATATTGTATCTTATGTGATTTCCTAGGCCGTTATCCTATAGCAGAACATATGGCATATGGATGGTGTTGTACATGTTGTATGTTGTCCCTTCACTAATACCTTATCTGTTTTATACACTGGGCTTAAAGTTGACTTAATGCTGAAGGTGAGACTTTGCATATTGCTTGGTGGCTTTCCTATCTTTGGTAGAGCTTGTAATACTGAGTACATTCTCAGCCCAACAGAATGACTGCTGCCTTGAAGTTTCTGGAACAATGTACATTGGTAACGTCAGTAACTTGAGTCTGTTGGCATTTAAGTTTCTTTCCCATCTTTATCATGGTTGTTGTTAGACCAAAACTCAAGTTCATTAGAAATGATTTGTGCAATCTCTTGATTTTTCCTGAAATACAGTTCACATTCTGAATAGAATTCTGTGTGATTAATCTCTTCTGTTGCTAATGGTGAATGTTATCACCAAATGTGTTACTCAATTTTCACTGCCTGGTACAGAAATAATAGAATCTCAACCAACTGGTTTCAGTGGCCCCTATGGGCTCTGCTGTGAACATTTCTGGGAGATTGTATCATTTTCATTGAAGTTAGTGGGAATCTGTAGTTGCTACATCCATTTTGGGATTTATAAATGATATATATACCCATTGATTCTTGAATATCTTATAAATGCCTCACGAGCTTAGTTCAACTAGCATGTTGATATCATGGATGGTCAGTCCTTGCATCCACAGCTCTGTCTATGAATTTGAGAGCAGTTACATTTCTCCAGGCCCATCCTTCAGCTTTTTACCAAAACACAGTTGGGGTGACTGCTTTGTCATTGTTTCAATTAAGGATCCTAGTTTTAAACTACTTCAACAAATGCATATCTCACTGAAATCCATCTGGTATAGCACAAATATTGCAATCTAAACAAATGCCCTAAAATAAATGGAATGGACGCTATAGTCTGTGTGTACAGCTCGCTTTAAAAAAACATGCATAACAGAGATGTTAAATGATGCCACTAACAATGCAAATAGTTGGCATGGAAATCTTGTTCTAAGAGCAGCCCAGGGCTGAGTGAATAGATGGGTGCAAGGATCATGTTCCAGCAGCAAAACCCACTGGAACAGAAGATTACAATTTAACGGGAGTGGACTCCACGAACTGTCTAACCATGTGAAATACAGTCCTAAGTAGAGGACGTGTGAAGTCTACGGGGTGTCTAGTAGAGGACGTGTAAAGTCTACGGGGTGTTTAGTAGAGGATGTGTGAAGTCTACGGGGTGTTTAGTAGAGGACATATGAAGTCTACGGGGTGTGAAGTCTACGGGGTGTTTAGTAGAGGACGTGTAAAGTCTACGGGGTGTCCAGTAGAAGACGTGCGAAATCTACGGGGTGTGAAGTCTACGGGGTGTCCAGTAGAGGACATGTGAAGTCTACGGGGTGTTTAGAAGAGGACGTGTGAAGGATACGGAGTGTTTAGTAGAGGACGTGTGAAGGCTACGGGTGTGAAGTCTACGGGGTGTCTACTAGAGGACGTGTGAAGGCTACGGGGTGTCTACTAGAGGACGTGTGAAGGCTACGGAGTGTCCAGTAGAGGACGTGTGAAGGCTACGGGGTGTCCAGTAGAGGACGTGTGAAGGCTACGGGGTGTCCAGTAGAGGACGTGTAAAGGCTACGGGGTGTCCAGTAGAGGACGTGTGAAGGCTACGGGGTGTCCAGTAGAGGACGTGTGAAGGCTACGGGGTGTCCAGTAGAGGACGTGTGAAGGCTACGGGGTGTCTACTAGAGGACGTGTGAAGGCTACGGGGTGTCTACTAGAGGACGTGTGAAGGCTACGGGGTGTCTACTAGAGGACGTGTGAAGGCTACGGGGTGTCTACTAGAGGACGTGTGAAGGCTACGGGGTGTCTACTAGAGGACGTGTGAAGGCTACGGGGTGTCTACTAGAGGACGTGTGAAGGCTACGGGGTGTCTACTAGAGGACGTGTGAAGGCTACGGGGTGTCTACTAGAGGACGTGTGAAGGCTACAGGGTGTCTAGTAGAGGACGTGTGAAGGCTACAGGGTGTCTAGTAGAGGACGTGTGAAGGCTACGGGGTGTCCAGTAGAGGACGTGTGAAGGCTACGGGGTGTCCAGTAGAGGACGTGTGAAGGCTACGGGGTGTCTACTAGAGGACGTGTGAAGGCTACGGGGTGTCTACTAGAGGACGTGTGAAGGCTACGGGGTGTCTACTAGAGGACGTGTGAAGGCTACGGGGTGTCTACTAGAGGACGTGTGAAGGCTACGGGGTGTCTACTAGAGGACGTGTGAAGGCTACAGGGTGTCTACTAGAGGACGTGTGAAGGCTACGGGGTGTCTACTAGAGGACGTGTGAAGGCTACGGGGTGTCCAGTAGAGGACGTGTGAAGGCTACAGGGTGTCTACTAGAGGACGTGTGAAGGCTACAGGGTGTCTACTAGAGGACGTGTGAAGGCTACGGGGTGTCTACTAGAGGACGTGTGAAGGCTACGGGGTGTCTAGTGTTTTTGAATTGTAATATTCACTAGATGTACTTTGTATCATCACCTAGAACTCCAGTCCTAGCTCTTCTCAGAATAACCAGAAGTCTTTATTTGATACCTGAAGATGAATGATTCTATCTTCACTTATTTACTTAAGCTTCTTCAAAAAAAAACAAAGACGAGTTCCATGATGACAACTTTATTTACATGAACAACTGGCAAGCAGACAGACCACCGGGACAAAGGTGTGAATGCAGAGGGGTACAAAATAATCCCTGAAAAACAAGCAGTCAGACTCCAGTCGTGTTAACGAAGGACACCATATCTATCTCAGAGGCCATTCAGTTTCCACCTCCACAAGGCAACACAATTCAGAGAATTTCAGAACACCCAGCTGACATGAGCGATACCAACCACCACCATATAATCTTACTGAATACTAATCTGATTTAATACTGAATGCATCATCGTCTCATGTATTTAAGATCTGTTAGCTACCACCAGTTTAAAGGAGTCTTTTGAAGACTTCTGTAGATTTAGAAACATCCCCAATATGGTGGTATAATTCAGTAGCAGTAACATTGAAAAACCCACAATTTCCTGTGGTAGAATTGTCATTGGTTGCACTAATTGCACTATTTGTCTACATAACCTGTTTGAGGTACTCATGACATTACCCTGAAGAAGGCACAGTGATGTCGAAACGTTGGTAAATACCCAATAAATTACTGGGAGTTTATATATGGAGTATGCAACTTTATTTTGATAGCTTATAATTTTTTCGTTGTTAGTCTGCACCTCCACACAGACATTTTTTTCTGGGTGTGCGCCAGCTCATGTTTTTTAATCAGCATAAAGGACTATAACAAAACAATACATTCAATAGCTCCCTTTTTCAGAAAAATGTTTTTCATTTTCAGATGAATATTCTTCACCCCTAATTAATGGACATGTCACTGTTCCTGTGTACGAGTTACAGTAAATGCAGGCAGCAGTATTCTTCTTCCTCACTTCCTGTGGCTGCCATTTCCTGAATGCCTGCAGCGTTTCCATGGTGACACCCCTTCCTTTAAAATAATGTAAAAGCCCTTACACATGTGGTAAGCAGTGCTCTAAAACAAATGTCTTAAAGTGAGAAGATCATTCAGCTATAGAAAGCATGGTTAGAAAATGACAATTATAAAAGTACAGGTTGTTCAAGAGTTTTCTTACATAAATATTTGCTCTGAGGGTAGGCTATAAAAAGCCTTAGGTTTACAAGGTCAGAATAATACAGTAAAATACGTCAGAATTTATGTCATGATGTAAATTCTGATTTGTTTTATTAAATAGACTGTCTCCATCTTAACCTAAAGTATTATTTGTGCATCAATCACATTTTAGTAAACATTAAAAGGTGACATCCCATCTCCCTGACAACCTGACAGTCCAAAGTGTTGTATTTGGCACTAGAGTGCAGTAAGCCCTAACAGATAAAGCAGCAGTCAATGTGAGCTCCAGTGAAGGTAACTGTAACAGAAAACCATCTGGACCTTTCATCTAAGTGTTATGTTGTGTTCAAACTGACTGTATGTTGCTCCTTGACGACAGGTCCCACAAATCACTCTGGCATCAATACATATGATAGGGTTGCATTCAAGTACCACAAAATAGGGGCAGTTATGAAACTGTTGCAAAGCCAGTGGCTTGGGGAAGTGAACTTCTTTAGTGACATTACATTCAACGATGAATAAATTAAAGGTGTGTCTGTAGACACAAAGTCTTTCATTTTCTGTACAACAAAAGTGCTGCACGTCCAAGCATACCTGCAGGGTGACATTTGGACTAGTTAACTTTTGAACTTTCATGGTAATTCAGCCCATAGTTCCTGGTCGTCTGCTGTCTTCCCCTCCTTCGCCTATCCACTCTCAATGTCCGCTCTTTGGCTTCCCGCGATATGTTCCTCACCCGTTCATCCTCGCATCATACCTAGAGAAAAAAGCACTTAATACGGGAATAATTATCCTACAACGTAGAAGTAAAATTGTAATAACTTCCAGGCTAATATAGCTCTCGAGAACCCAGTCACTCACTCTCGGATGCTGTCGGGAATCTGCAGGCGTTCCATGGGGATGTACTCAGACAGCTCCTGCAGGCTGTGAATGAAGCGGATCTTCCGGCTGAACTTCTCACTGTGGAGGGCACAGAGAGGTCAGAGGTTCGAGAGAACATCAGCATGGTCAAGACATATGCTGCAGCTGGATCTTCACAACAGATGGAGTGGGACTCACTGAATCAGTGTGACTCGTTGAATCATCTGAGGACTGATGTGGTTCAAATGAAATATGAACCACATCAATATGACTAATGGTTCTGCTCACCTGATGAAAGGCTTGACGACAGTGATGAGTGCTTTGATGTACCAGGCAGGGTGGACCACAAAGAGCCCCTTCAGATCCTTCCTCAACCTGCCAGGAGAACCATCACCATGACTCCACAGGCATTACATTTACATGACTCATTTAATCCACATTACAATACGTGTTACATACGTAGGTGGAAACAACCACATGATATGAGTAACACAGTGCCTGAGGCAGATTCTCTGGATGGAACACGGCGAATGTCTGATTTCCTAAACAATCCCCTAGGCATGGGCAGAAACCTGTTTCTCTGAGTCACGTGAAGAGAATCATACATTTAGACGCCTCAGTAAACACCAACCTTAGTTGAATACAATAAGAATGTTCATCCTATGTGTAGTTCTCCTCTTAATGCCCTGGGAAGAGTGCCATGATATACGGCGTTGAGACCTGGTTCTGATGATATGACTCAAAAGCTCACGGTCGCATAGCAACCGCATTTGCCTCCCTCCAAATTGAGCGCGTGAGGTAACGTCTGAGGGCTGGTTTTCTCAAAGACACCAGTGTCTGGAAATAGGTCTGGTCTCGTCCAAGTTCACCAGAAGACATGCTACAGATGTAGGATCTAAATTGGATCACCCTTTTGCAGGATAACGTTCCTGCAATGCAGGAAATTTTTTATGTAGTGTATTTGAGGTTTAAAAAGGCTTCTGACGTTTTGACTTGATTTTCCCTTACGAAATATATATCAACCCTTACACAAATGTCCATCAATTAAAATCCACATAATAATTCACATTTCCGGTTGCTTCAAGATTATTTTCCTATTGTAGCAAACTGGCTCAAATTAAGATCCTACATCTGTACCTTTGGCTCTATAATTCCCTAAGGCAGGGTTTCCCAAACGATCCAACCCCCCCCCCCTGGGAGGACGATTTGGTTTTTGCCCTAACACTACACAGCTGATTCAGATAATCAAAGCTTGGTGATGAGTAGGTTATTTGAATCATCTGTGTAGTGCTATGTCAACAACCAAAACGTGCACCCGGGTTTGGGAAACCACACCCTAAGGTATATTAGGAGCAAGATGATGGTCAACCTGATGTTTGGGAGGCCACTGTGGTATGCACAGTGAATGTGGTGGTTTATGTATGGGAACGTTATGCTGTGGAGTGTGGCCAGTGGCCAGGCATGCAGAGACTGAGCACTGAGCTGCCTTTATATGGGCTATGGAAACATCTCAATGATAAGGAGGACCACATTACAGTAGAACCAACAGCACAGATACAGTATGAGACAAATGGCAAATATACCGACACGTGGATATACTTTAGTACACTTATTTTTGATTGGACTTTGTATTATTGATTATTGTACTGTGATGTTGAGAGAGCCAGCACACAAGCATTTCACTGCACCTTTTATACCTGCTGGAAACTGTGTATGTGACTAATACAATTTGATTTTGATTTGGCACACGCACACAGTCAGGGATCAGAGGGTTATCTGAGGAATGTCCGGAGGGGGCACTTCCCTGTGGTAGAGATCCTCACAGTCCTGAATCATTATACTTCCCTGTGGTAGAGATCCTCACAGCCCTGAATCATTACACTACCCTGTGGTAGAGATCCTCACAGCCCTGAATCATTATACTACCCTGTGGTAGAGATCCTCACAGCCCTGAATCATTACACTACCCTGTGGTAGAGATCCTCACAGCCCTGAATCATTATACTACCCTGTGGTAGAGATCCTCACAGCCCTGAATCATTACACTACCCTGTGGTAGAGATCCTCACAGCCCTAAATCATTATACTACCACATGGTAGAGATCCTCACAGCCCTGAATCATTACACTACCCTGTGGTAGAGATCCTCACAGCCCTGAATCATTATACTTCCCTGTGGTAGAGATCCTCACAGCCCTGAATCATTATACTACCCTGTGGTAGAGATCCTCACAGCCCTGAATCATTACACTACCCTGTGGTAGAGATCCTCACAGCCCTGGATCATTACACTACCCTGTGGTAGAGATCCTCACAGCCCTGAATCATTACACTACCCTGTGGTAGAGATCCTCACAGCCCTGAATCATTACACTACCCTGTGGTAGAGATCCTCACAGCCCTGAATCATTATACTACCCTGTGGTAGAGATCCTCACAGCCCTGAATCATTACACTACCCTGTGGTAGAGATCCTCACAGCCCTGAATCATTATACTACCCTGTGGTAGAGATCCTCACAGCCCTGAATCATTACACTACCCTGTGGTAGAGATCCTCACAGCCCTGAATCATTACACTACCCTGTGGTAGAGATCCTCACAGCCCTGAATCATTACACTACCCTGTGGTAGAGATCCTCACAGCCCTGAATCATTACACTACCCTGTGGTAGAGATCCTCACAGCCCTGAATCATTATACTTCCCTGTGGTAGAGATCCTCACAGCCCTGAATCATTATACTACCCTGTGGTAGAGATCCTCACAGCCCTGAATCATTACACTACCCTGTGGTAGAGATCCTCACAGCCCTGAATCATTACACTACCCTGTGGTAGAGATCCTCACAGCCCTGAATCATTACACTACCCTGTGGTAGAGATCCTCACAGCCCTGAATCATTACACTACCCTGTGGTAGAGATCCTCACAGCCCTGAATCATTACACTACCCTGTGGTAGAGATCCTCACAGCTCTGAATCATTATACTACCCTGTGGTAGAGATCCTCACAGCTCTGAATCATTATACTACCCTGTGGTAGAGATCCTCACAGCTCTGAATCATTATACTACCCTGTGGTAGAGATCCTCACAGCTCTGAATCATTATACTACCCTGTGGTAGAGATCCTCACAGCTCTGAATCATTATACTACCCTGTGGTAGAGATCCTCACAGCCCTGAATCATTATACTACCCTGTGGTAGAGATCCTCACAGCCCTGAATCATTATACTACCCTGTGGTAGAGATCCTCACAGCCCTGAATCATTATACTACCCTGTGGTAGAGATCCTCACAGCCCTGAATCATTATACTACCCTGTGGTAGAGATCCTCACAGCCCTGAATCATTACACTACCCTGTGGTAGAGATCCTCACAGCCCTGAATCATTATACTACCCTGTGGTAGAGATCCTCACAGCCCTGAATCATTACACTACCCTGTGGTAGAGATCCTCACAGCCCTAAATCATTATACTACCACATGGTAGAGATCCTCACAGCCCTGAATCATTACACTACCCTGTGGTAGAGATCCTCACAGCCCTGAATCATTATACTTCCCTGTGGTAGAGATCCTCACAGCCCTGAATCATTACACTACCCTGTGGTAGAGATCCTCACAGCCCTGAATCATTATACTTCCCTGTGGTAGAGATCCTCACAGCCCTGAATCATTATACTTCCCTGTGGTAGAGATCCTCACAGCCCTGAATCATTATACTACCCTGTGGTAGAGATCCTCACAGCCCTGAATCATTGCACTACCCTGTGGTAGAGATCCTCACAGCCCTGAATCATTACACTACCCTGTGGTAGAGATCCTCACAGCCCTGAATCATTACACTACCCTGTGGTAGAGATCCTCACAGCCCTGAATCATTATACTTCCCTGTGGTAGAGATCCTCACAGCCCTGAATCATTATACTACCCTGTGGTAGAGATCCTCACAGCCCTGAATCATTACACTACCCTGTGGTAGAGATCCTCACAGCCCTGAATCATTATACTTCCCTGTGGTAGAGATCCTCACAGCCCTGAATCATTATACTACCCTGTGGTAGAGATCCTCACAGCCCTGAATCATTGCACTACCCTGTGGTAGAGATCCTCACAGCCCTGAATCATTACACTACCCTGTGGTAGAGATCCTCACAGCCCTGAATCATTATACTACCCTGTGGTAGAGATCCTCACAGCCCTGAATCATTACACTACCCTGTGGTAGAGATCCTCACAGCCCTGAATCATTACACTACCCTGTGGTAGAGATCCTCACAGCCCTGAATCATTATACTTCCCTGTGGTAGAGATCCTCACAGCCCTGAATCAATATACTACCCTGTGGTAGAGATCCTCACAGCCCTGAATCATTACACTACCCTGTGGTAGAGATCCTCACAGCCCTGAATCATTACACTACCCTGTGGTAGAGATCCTCACAGCCCTGAATCATTACACTACCCTGTGGTAGAGATCCTCACAGCCCTGAATCATTACACTACCCTGTGGTAGAGATCCTCACAGCCCTGAATCATTATACTACCCTGTGGTACAGCCCTGACTTCCCTGTGGTAGAGATCCTCACAGCCCTGAATCATTATACTACCCTGTGGTAGAGATCCTCACAGCCCTGAATCATTACACTACCCTGTGGTAGAGATCCTCACAGCCCTGAATCATTACACTACCCTGTGGTAGAGATCCTCACAGCCCTGAATCATTATACTTCCCTGTGGTAGAGATCCTCACAGCCCTGAATAAATATACTACCCTGTGGTAGAGATCCTCACAGCCCTGAATCATTACACTACCCTGTGGTAGAGATCCTCACAGCCCTGAATCATTACACTACCCTGTGGTAGAGATCCTCACAGCCCTGAATCATTACACTACCCTGTGGTAGAGATCCTCACAGCCCTGAATCATTACACTACCCTGTGGTAGAGATCCTCACAGCCCTGAATCATTATACTTCCCTGTGGTAGAGATCCTCACAGCCCTGAATCATTATACTACCCTGTGGTAGAGATCCTCACAGCCCTGAATCATTACACTACCCTGTGGTAGAGATCCTCACAGCCCTGAATCATTATAGCATTCCTGTGATATTCCACACGCGGGGAGGAGAAGCAGAGATAGGACAGGAATAAGAGCCCTCCATTACATCCTCCCATTCTGTCCAATACCTGGACCACAGCAGTGCTATACAGAGAACCATAGGGCCACTTGCCCCCTCCTCTGGACTATTTCAGTACAACAGCAGAGGGAACCTTGTGAGAGAAAGAGCAAGAGGAACATACTGTACCTTCTGTCAATGGAGGTGTAACACTGTCGCAGCCATTTGATGGCGGGCATCTTATTCCTGGGAGCCATGCTGCACAGGTACACCATGACATAGCCTTCTGACACCATCAGGTCCAGCGTCCCCACTATGTACCTGCAGCGTACACACACACCCAAATAACAAACTAAAACTACTTTGATTGTCATCTTTCATTGTGACCTCAACACCAGAGGGTGTTTGTCCGTCTACACTGACCTGAAGAGATTGTCCATGACGTACTCATAGTTCTCCACCGTGTTCTCTGGTAGGTAACAGGAGGAGAACGTGATGATGGCATTCATAGCCTCCCCGTAATAACCTAGGAAACACAGAGGCATACCTCATGAGATACGGCACATGTCGATCACATAGAATTACATAGTGAAGAATGACAAGTTCCAACTGTGGGAGTATAGACGGAGTACATGTTGAACTGCTATAGTGTTAAGTACTGCTAATGGGGGTCCTAATAAAATACTGAAATATTTAAGGCAAATGTATTTATGTTTGAACTCTGTTGTTGTTTGACATCATGATGAGGTAACTTGATTGAGCCTAGTAAGGCTATTCATAAAATAGATACAACCTTATAGTCAAAGGAAGCCATCCTCCTCAACTTAACATACTATTATTTTAGGGGTATATACAGTAATATATAGATGGGGGATGGACTCTACAAGGTGTCGAAGGCATTCCACAGGGACACTGGCCCATGTTGACTCCAATGCTTCCCACAGTTGTGTCAAGTTGGTTGGATGTCCTTTGGGTGGTGGACCTGGGATACACATGGGAAACTGTTGAGCGTGAAAAACACAGCAGCGTTGTAGTTCTTGGCACAAACCGGTGCGCCTGGCACCTACTATTTAAATATATATATATTTTTAAATGTAACCTTTATTTAACTAGGCAAGTCAGTTAAGAACAAATTCTTATTTACAATGACAGCCTACCCCGGCCAAAACCAGACGGCGCTGGGACAATTGTGCGCCGCCATATGGGAATCCCACTCACGGCCGGATGTGATGCAGCCTGGATTCGAAGCAGGGACTGCAGTGCCTTAGATCGCTGCGCCACTCGGGAGCAACCATACCCCGTTCAAAGGCACTTAAATCTTTTGTCTTTCCCATTCACCTTCAGAATGGCACACATATGCAATCCATGTCTCAATTGTCTCAAGGCTGAAAAATCCTACTTTAACCTGGCTCCTCCCCTTCATCTACACTGATTGAAGTGGATTTAACAAGTGACATCAATAAGGGATCATAGCTTTCACCTGGATTCACCTGGTCAGTCTATGTCATGGAAAGAGCAGTTCTTAATGTTTGGTATATCAGATAGAATTACATAGTGCAACTGAAAATCATTCCCTTTCACTGAGGCCTGTCATTTTCAGCAAATGCATATAGTGGGAGCTACACAACAGATGCTGTGTCATATGCACTCAGCTGGACTCAGTTATGGAAGCATTGATTTTACAGGTTAGTCAAGTGGCTACTTGACAGTCAGCTTCAGCTGTCTCACCTCCGTGAGAGAGCACCTGGAGGTATGGCTCCAGGACACTCATGTTGACGTGGTACTCCTGTCCTGCGACGCAGAACCTTCTCCAGCGGCACCCCCTGTTGTCCACCTGGTCTAGCTCCATCGAGCCCATCTCTGCCTGCTCCATCACCGTGGTGCCTGAGACACCATCCTCCCCCCGGCCCAGCCGTGGCAGGTCATCTGGAGGGTCATCAGAGGTCAGATGAAGGTCAAGAAGTGGGTCAAGTGGGATTAGATTGTGCAAGCATCATACCATTCCATTTCAGAATGGAATTCAAAATATAAAATGGAATGGAATAGAAGAATACTATGTTCCAAATTGGAATTTCTCTTTATCTCTCTCCTACTCTCTGTTTTCTGACCTCCCACTACAGTTCATTCTACCCCCACACCCCCTTTCTCTCTCCCCACCCTCATACATCCCACTCTCACTTTTACCTTCCCACTCCAGTTCGTGCAAGCCGTCTTTCTCTGTCATCCTCCCACTCCAGTTCTCTCTCACCCTCCCACTCCAGTTCTCTCTCACCCTCCCACTCCAGTTCTCTCTCACCCTCCCACTCCAGTTCTCTCTCACCCTCCCACTCCAGTTCTCCCTCACCCTCCCACTCCAGTTCTTGTCTACTCTCTCACCCTCCCACTCCAGTTCTTGTCTCCCCTCTCACCCTCCCACTCCAGTTCTTGTCTCCCCTCTCACCCTCCCACTCCAGTTCTTGTCTCCTCTCTCACCCTCCCACTCCAGTTCTTGTCTCCTCTCTCACCCTCCCACTCCAGTTCTTGTCTCCTCTCTCACCCTCCCACTCCAGTTCTTGTCTCCTCTCTCACCCTCCCACTCCAGTTCTTGTCTCCCCTCTCACCCTCCCACTCCAGTTCTTGTTTCTTCTCTCACCCTCCCACTCCAGTTCGTGCATGCTGTCAGGGAAGTTGCAGGACTCGCTGTCCGAGGGTGTCTCCAGGGCCTCCAGGTTGATATCCAGCTCCGTGTCATCTTCGTCGGGTGAGAGCGCGGCGGCAGAGTAGCCGGTGTCCCCTGACTTCACACTGCGGTCCGCTGAGTCGGTACGGGACAGGGTCAGGCTGAGGGTGGGCGCCACCAGACGCTTCTTCCTTATGGGGTTTTCTGACAGGGCCAGGCTGGTGGGTGGAGCTGGAGGAGTAGCACACACACAGGTATTGTGGGATATGGTGCAGTACTTTTGGAATTAGGCCTTTGCAGACATATGGTATTAGGGATATACCTGGTCTCTCTGCATTTTCTCCTTGGGTCTCAGGACTATGGGAATCTTCCGGAAGAGGTCTAGGGGGGGAATACAAAATAGTTGAAAAAGCTTAGTACTGCTTTCTTACCCGGTCATAACCAAAAAACATTATTTGCCGGGACCTAAAATATAATTTAAGATTGTCATGGTGAACAGGCTGGGGTTTACAGTTCATGAGGTCAGGGGGTAAGGTTAAAGGTCAGGGTTAGGTTTGTCTCTGACCTGGGGAACTCCTCATCCTGCCATTCCTCCCTCAGCTCCATGTCCTGGATGTAGGAAGCAGCCTTCGCCCCCTCTGGACTCCTACAGAACAGACAGCATGTCACAGTACATTCAATAGTCTTGTTGTACATGCTGTAATAATCAACAGATTCAACAACAGTCTATAGTCCTTAAGAGCTCAAATAAGACACAGTCTGACAGACACTCTGATGAAGGCCACTGCCCAAACGCATGTACCATGTTTTTAATGTGATGATACCAAATTAATAAAGTCTTTGTAAAGTGCCTGTCAAACATTACGCATGAATCACAAGGTCGAATCATTGCAATATGTTCATTGGTTACCAGGGGAGAACGACTGCCCCCTCTCATTGAAACCAGGAAGTTCAAGGCTGACTGTGGTACTGCAGGCATTGTTGGCAGAAAACAGGATTATAGGGATGGGCATTTGACATTTTTTGATTGTTCTTGTACACACATAATGTGCATTTATCTATATGCCACCAGTGTGAAACAATACCTAATTTATCATAACCATTAGTACTATTTAAGATGAATTTATTGAAACTGTAAAATCAACTGGTTATATTATATTGTGAAACACAATCTTCTAAAAGGCAGTAACCTCAGCAGGGGCGCTTGCATAGAAGCCAATGGCTGTGCAACGGCATAGCATTGTTTTGTTCATTTAACAGACAAGCCACTCTTACTTGCCGAGCCCTTATCACAGTCAAGACACACCTTGCAAACAAGCACCCGCCCCACACACACAAACACACACGCACACACTGAGAAGAGTCCTCAAGTTCTCCCTCACCTCACTCCAGTGCTCAGAGAGTACACAGACACAATCACGTCCAAGTGCAGAAGAGCGAGAGAGAAAAACTAACAATGTAGGCTTGCAACTTGTCTTACTCCATGTGTTTCCTCTGGCTGTCATTGGTCTAGACTGCCTCATGTGTGTCCTCTGGCTGTCATTGGTCTAGACTGCCTCATGTGTGTCCTCTGGCTGTCATTGGTCTAGACTGCCTCTGCCAGTGGACACACTTGACAAGGTTTCAGGACCACTGTAAGAGTCAAACAGCACCCTCTGTGACTGTGCCTCCAGTACTCCATGGAAGAGTGGTTCACAAAGTGGCCAACACACCCTTAGACCCACCAGCTGCTGATCACTTCCCTATATTGTGTTAACGTTTCATTAGTGCTCACCTGTCATATGAATTAGACTTTACGCACCGTAAAAGGAAATTGGGCTTTTAAAGTAATGACGTTCATATAGCATCACACTGTAAAGACATACAGATAAAGAATATAGACTCATTTGTAAACTGTCATAAAGGGGAATAGTCTTGGTTTAGAAGACCACCATCTGTCACTTAGAAATTAAAACAGAGTGATAAGCAAATGCTAGATGCACCAATAAATTGGCAAAGATCAAATAATTATAATATGTCCAACTGTAGGCCCTATGTGGAAAAACAAATGAAGAATCATGAACTACAGTAAGTTTATCCATATAGTTTAAGCACTTTTAGTGTCATGTACTGTCATGTTGTCTTGTCTCTGTCCTTTCCCTTCACCCTGTCTCCCTCTGCTGGTCGTGTTAGGTTACCTTTTCTCCCCCGCTTTCCCCCAGCTGTCCCTTGTCTCCTCTAACTACCCATTCACCCCGTTCCCCACCTGTTCCCTTTTTCCCTCTGATTAGGTCCCTATATCTCTCTCTGTTTCTGCTCCTGTCCTTGTCGGATTCTTGTTTGTTTGTGTCATTCATGCCTGAACCAGACTGTCGTCATGTTTGCTGTAACCTTGTCCTGTCCTGTCGGAATCTGCCGGTCCATCTGAGCCTACCTATGTTTGGTAATTAAAGAAGCTCTGTTTAAGTTGATTCGCTTTTGGGTCCTCATTCACGCACCGTAACAGAAGAATCCGACCAAGAATGGACCCAGCGACTTCGGATCCTCTCCACTCAGCCGTCGAGATCCAGGGAGCGATGCTAGGCAGACACAAGCAGGAATTGTCTGCTGCTCGACATGCCGTTGAGACCCTGGCCACCCAAGTCTCCAACCTCACAGAACAGGTTCACCATCTCCGCCTCGATCCACCGGCCACTTCCAGGGCTTTCGAATCTCCGGAGCCCAGAATCAATAACCCGCCGTGTTACTCTGGGGAGCCCACTGAATGCCGCTCGTTCCTCACCCAGTGTGATATTGTGTTTTCTCTCCAGCCCAACACTTACTCCAGGAGCACTGCTCGTGTCGCCTACGTCATATCTCTCCTTATTGGACGGGCTCGTGAGTGGGGCACGGCAATCTGGGAGGCAAGGGCTGAGTGTACTAACCAGTATCAAGACTTTAAGGAGGAGATGATACGGGTTTTTGATCGATCTGTTTTTGGGGAGGAGGCTTCCAGGGCCCTGTCTTCCCTATGTCAAGGCAATCGATCCATAACAGACTACTCTATTGAGTTTCGCACTCTTGCTGTCTCCAGTGGCTGGAACGAGCCGGCCTTGCTCGCTCGTCTTCTGGAGGGTTTCCGCGCAGAGGTAAAGGATGAGATTCTCTCCCGGGAGGTTCCTTCCAGCGTGGATTCCTTGATTGAACTCGCTATTCGCATTGAGCGACGGGTTGATCTTCGTCACCGAGCTCGTGGAAAGGAGCTCGCGCTCTCCGTCGCCTCCCTCTCCGCATCACTACCATCTTCCTCTGCCGGCTCGGGTGCTGAGTCCATGCAGCTGGGAGGTATCCGCATCTCGACTGAGGAGAGGGAACGGAGAATCACCAACCGCCTCTGTCTCTATTGCGGTTCCGCTGGTCATTTTGTCACTTCATGTCCAGTAAAAGGCCAGAGCTCGTCAGTAAGCGGAGGGCTACTGGTGAGCGCTACTACTCCTGTCTCTCCTTCAAGATCCTGCACTACCTTGTCGGTCCATCTACGCTGGACCGGTTCGTCAGCTTCCTGCAGTGCCTTAATAGACTCTGGGGCGGAGGGCTGTTTTATGGACGAGACCTGGGCTCGGGAACATGACATTCCTCTCAGACAGTTAAAGGAGCCCACGGCCTTGTTCGCCCTGGATGGTAGTCCTCTCCCCAGGATTCAGCGTGAGACGCTACCTTTAACCCTCACTGTTTCTGGTAATCATAGTGAAACCATTTCTTTTTTAATTTTTCGTTCACCTTTTACACCTGTTGTTTTGGGCCATCCCTGGCTAGTTTGTCATAATCCTTCCATTAATTGGTCTAGTAATTCTATCCTCTCCTGGAACGTCTCTTGTCATGTGAAATGTTTAATGTCTGCTATCCCTCCTGTTTCCTCTGTCTCTTCTTCACAGGAGGAGCCTGGTGATTTGACAGGGGTGCCGGAGGAATATCACGATCTGCGCACGGTGTTCAGTCGGTCCAGGGCCACCTCTCTTCCTCCACACCGGTCGTATGATTGTAGTATTGATCTCCTTCCGGGAACCACCCCCCCCCGGGGTAGACTATACTCTCTGTCGGCTCCCGAACGTAAGGCTCTCGAAGATTATTTGTCTGTAGCTCTTGACGCCGGTACCATAGTCCCCTCCTCCTCTCCCGCCGGAGCGGGGTTTTTTTTTGTCAAGAAGAAGGACGGGTCTCTGCGCCCCTGCATAGATTATCGAGGGCTGAATGACATAACAGTGAAGAATCGTTATCCGCTTCCTCTTATGTCTTCAGCCTTCGAGATCCTGCAGGGAGCCAGGTTTTTCACTAAGTTGGACCTTCGTAACGCTTACCATCTCGTGCGCATCAGGGAGGGGGACGAGTGGAAGACGGCGTTTAACACTCCGTTAGGGCACTTTGAATACCGGGTTCTTCCTTTCGGCCTCGCTAACGCTCCAGCTGTCTTTCAGGCATTAGTCAATGATGTCCTGAGAGACATGCTGAACATCTTTGTTTTCGTTTACCTTGACGATATCCTGATTTTTTCACCGTCACTCCAGATTCATGTTCAGCACGTTCGACGTGTCCTCCAGCGCCTTTTAGAGAATTGTCTTTTTGTGAAGGCTGAGAAGTGCACTTTTCATGCCTCCTCCGTCACATTTCTCGGTTCTGTTATTTCCGCTGAAGGCATTAAGATGGATCCCGCTAAGGTCCAAGCTGTCATTGATTGGCCCGTCCCTAAGTCACGCGTCGAGCTGCAGCGCTTTCTCGGCTTCGCGAACTTCTATCGTCATTTCATCCGTAATTTCGGTCAGGTGGCAGCTCCTCTCACAGCCCTTACTTCTGTCAAGACGTGCTTTAAGTGGTCCGTTTCCGCCCAGGGAGCTTTTGATCTCCTCAAGAATCGTTTTACATCCGCTCCTATCCTTGTTACACCTGACGTCTCTAGACAGTTCGTTGTCGAGGTTGACGCGTCAGAGGTGGGAGTGGGAGCCATCCTTTCTCAGCGCTCCCTCTCTGACGACAAGGTCCACCCATGCGCGTATTTTTCTCATCGCCTGTCGCCGTCGGAACGTAACTATGATGTGGGTAACCGCGAACTGCTCGCCATCCGGTTAGCCCTAGGCGAATGGCGACAGTGGTTGGAGGGGGCGACCGTTCCTTTTGTCGTTTGGACTGACCATAGGAACCTTGAGTACATCCGTTCTGCCAAACGACTTAATGCGCGTCAGGCGCGTTGGGCGCTGTTTTTCGCTCGTTTCGAGTTCGTGATTTCTTATCGTCCGGGCTCTAAGAACACCAAGCCTGATGCTTTGTCTCGTCTCTTCAGTTCTTCAGTAGCCTCCACTGACCCCGAGGGGATTCTCCCTGAGGGGCGTGTTGTCGGGTTGACTGTCTGGGGAATTGAGAGGCAGGTAAAGCAAGCACTCACTCAAACTCCGTCGCCGCGCGCTTGTCCTAGGAACCTTCTTTTCGTTCCCGTTCCTACTCGTCTGGCCGTTCTTCAGTGGGCTCACTCTGCCAAGTTAGCCGGCCACCCTGGCGTTCGGGGTACGCTTGCTTCCATTCGCCAGCGTTTCTGGTGGCCCACCCGGGAGCATGACACGCGTCGTTTCGTGGCTGCTTGTTCGGTCTGCGCGCAGACTAAGTCCGGTAACTCTCCTCCTGCCGGCCGTCTCAGGCCGCTTCCTATTCCCTCTCGACCGTGGTCTCACATCGCCTTAGATTTTGTCACCGGACTGCCTTCGTCAGCGGGGAAGACTGTTATTCTTACGGTTGTCGATAGGTTCTCTAAGGCGGCTCATTTCATTCCCCTTGCTAAGCTTCCTTCTGCTAAAGAGACGGCACAAATCATCATCGAGAATGTTTTCAGAATTCATGGCCTTCCGTCAGACGTCGTTTCGGACAGAGGTCCGCAATTCACGTCTCAATTTTGGAGGGAGTTTTGCCGTTTGATTGGGGCTTCCGTCAGTCTCTCTTCCGGCTTTCACCCCCAGTCTAACGGTCAAGCAGAACGGGCCAATCAGACTATTGGTCGCATCTTACGCAGTCTTTCTTTTCGCAACCCTGCGTCTTGGTCAGAACAGCTCCCCTGGGCAGAATACGCCCACAACTCGCTTCCTTCGTCTGCGACCGGGCTATCTCCTTTTCAGAGTAGCCTCGGGTACCAGCCTCCGTTGTTCTCATCTCAGTTCGCCGAGTCCAGCGTCCCCTCCGCTCAGGCTTTTGTCCAACGTTGCGAGCGCACCTGGAAGAGGGTCAGGTCTGCACTTTGCCGTTATAGGGCGCAGACTGTGAGAGCTGCTAATAAGCGTAGAACTAAGAGCCCTAGATATTGTCGCGGTCAGAGAGTTTGGCTCTCCACTCAGAACCTTCCCCTTAAGACGGCTTCTCGCAAGTTGACCCCGCGGTTCATTGGTCCATTCCGTATCTCTCAGGTCATTAATCCTGTCGCAGTGCGACTTCTTCTTCCGCGATATCTTCGTCGCGTCCACCCGGTCTTCCATGTCTCCTGTGTTAAGCCCGTTCTTCGCGCCCCCGCTCGTCTTCCCCCCCCCCCCCCCCATCCTTGTCGAGGGCGCACCTATCTACAGGGTCCGTAAAATCTTGGACATGCGTCCTCGGGGCCGTGGTCATCAGTACCTAGTTGACTGGGAGGGGTACGGTCCTGAGGAGAGGAGTTGGGTTCCCTCTCGGGACGTGCTGGACCGTGCGCTGATTGATGATTTCCTCCGTTGCCGCCAGGTTTCCTCCTCGAGTGCGCCAGGAGGCGCTCGGTGAGTGGGGGGGTACTGTCATGTACTGTCATGTTGTCTTGTCTCTGTCCTTTCCCTTCACCCTGTCTCCCTCTGCTGGTCGTGTTAGGTTACCTTTTCTCCCCCGCTTTCCCCCAGCTGTCCCTTGTCTCCTCTAACTACCCATTCACCCCGTTCCCCACCTGTTCCCTTTTTCCCTCTGATTAGGTCCCTATATCTCTCTCTGTTTCTGCTCCTGTCCTTGTCGGATTCTTGTTTGTTTGTGTCATTCATGCCTGAACCAGACTGTCGTCATGTTTGCTGTAACCTTGTCCTGTCCTGTCGGAATCTGCCGGTCCATCTGAGCCTACCTATGTTTGGTAATTAAAGAAGCTCTGTTTAAGTTGATTCGCTTTTGGGTCCTCATTCACGCACCGTAACATTTAGTGTCATTGCACAGTATTAACATGTTGTAAACTAACTTTGCACAACTGTGTTCATGCCGTCAACTGGATTATACATTGCTTCCACATCAGCTTCCCCGTCTCCAACAACCTAGTTCTACTGTAGTTACACAATGCCTTTGTAAATAAAGAGACACGCCGATACACAAAGCGACTGAGCATAGCCTACCTTTCACCCTTTCCTCTGTATAAACGCGCACTCATGCAGACATCATGATTAAAAGATGAGTAAAAAAAAATGTTTATCAAGAAGATAAGTCATTTAAAAGTCGTCAATTGTAAACACTCCGACGTTCGCACAAGTGCAGTGTTCTGACAACCCAACCACACAGCAAACAATACATTAGCTTAGCCAATCAGAGGGCTTTGTACGTGCTCGGCTGGTGACACGTTCACCACACCTGAGTGAGTGAGAACTTTCTGATCTATCACTCATCGCTCAACTTGTAAACACATCAAAATGAGCAGATCCGTAGATAAATAGTTGAGTATCTCAATGCAGCAGTCTCAAACTCTTACCACACTGAAAGGAAACACATTTCGGCAACAATAACAGTTCCTGTTTACTCAACCATCATTAAAAAAAACGGTATTGCCGTCTCCTGATTTTTTTTAACGAGAATGACACATCAATAGGTCCCTCTCGAGAGCCTGTATGTCTATGGTTTAATGAGTCAACCCAGCTGAACTCGTGACAGTAAGGTTTAGCTGGTTTGTGAGATGTGGTCTGAGTATAAACTCATTATCTATTTAATTATTTAAAATGTGGGCGTCCCGTTATGACGTGATCGTTGTGGCACTGAACACCTGAACATCTTGTGAGATTGGAACATAGGGGGTTTAAAGGGTGTGTATGTGTTTGTGTGTGTCTCTGTGTTGCAACCAACCAGTGAACAGATCTCAACTCAATTGAACACTTAAGAGAGATTCTGAGCGGCTCGTGAGACAGCGTTTCCCACCACCATCTACAAAACACCAAATTATGCAATGTCTCGTTGAATAATGGTTTCGCATCCCTCCAATAGCGTTCCAGACACTTGAAGAATCTTTGCCACGGCGCATTGAAGCTGTTCTGGCCCAACGCAATATTAAGACACGTTTTGTGTATTTTGGCAGTAACCTGTAGACGCGTGTAAAAAAAATCTGTTAATAGCTGCTCGTGGTGGGAAGGGAAGACAACCTCTGTGCTCTTGCATTGTTCCCGATGAAGCATGCCTAGGGTGTATACTCTGTGTTAAGGAAACCTGATATTGTAATTGCCACGGCCTGTAGAGGCAGTTATTGAAGCCTCTGCCTATAAAAGGACAGGAGTAGATAACAGGGATTAACCTAACGCAAAGAAAGCTCCGATTCAAACTCCCTTTCCGCCAGAATTATGTCAAAATATGTTCCTTGATCACCAAATATGGAGTTACGCTGAGCAACCATCTCATTTACTCCCGTTACAGCCGGTATGTAGCCTACTTACAAAAAGCAACGGAAAAAAATGCCTCTAACGCCAATAATCTATCTATACCTCCAACTCCAATCTATCCACCTCCGGCAGATAGATTGATGACAATATACAGAAGGAATTCGGAGGCAACTAATGATGACATCAGAGATACAGTGGCTGTCTTTCTGTACCTCGCAGTACAAGTATCAGACAGAGACTAAGATCAGTATGTTTCTTTCCAATTACCGGTATATTAATTATAGGCCTAAATCAAATGTATATCTAGTGGCATTATTACATCACCCCAGACACTGTTCGTGAATCTTGTCAACAGCTCACAATCCAGTGGTGGAAGTTGCCCTTTAGTCCATGTAAATCTTAGTTATAAAACAAACTTTGGCAATTACTAAGCCCATGCATGAATCAACGCTTTGTCAGCTTTGCAAAGCCAGCGATTCAGCACTGAGGAAGTCATTAGAGCAGAGACTCCCAGGACAGACGGCATCTTTATCGTCACTACTGGCCTGGTTAGTGTCAGAGTGGCTTGTGACTTCCCAGTTCTCCTTTTGTTAACCCCTGTCCATTGTTCAGAGAGTAGGTCATATGACATGGAGTCTAGAGGGTTGTAAATGAGATAGATACAACACTCACACTTCAATACTCCATATTTCCCTCTAGCAATTGAAATCCACTACATCTTTCCCTCTAACAATTGAAATCCACTACATCTTTCCCTCTAGCAATTGAAATCCACTCCATATTTCCCTCTAACAATTGAAATCCACTCCATATTTCCCTCTAGCAATTGAAATCCACTACATCTTTCCCTCTAACAATTGAAATCCACTCCATATTTCCCTCTAACAATTGAAATCCACTCCATATTTCCCTCTAGCAATTGAAATCCACTCCATATTTCCCTCTAGCAATTGAAATCCACTCCATATTTCCCTCTAACAATTGAAATCCACTCCATATTTCCCTCTAGTAATTTAAATCCACTACTCCATCTTTCCCTCTAGCATTTGAAATGAGCTGAAACACTGACACCACTGTTTTTGTTTCAGGAAACCCACACCGCTATGAGCGTCACTTCACATTTGCTACACACACTGGTTGTGAAACTATGGGTTTCCACAGAATAAACTAGCAAAGTGGTTTAATCACTTACCCATTTAGCATGTACTGGTCCCCCTGCTCCGTATAGGTCCCCATATCATCCACCCTGTGAGTGAGATCAGATGATTATTTCAGCACTGAATGGGTACCTCCAGGAACTAGTGTTTCTTGCAAAACAAGACAGCCTGCTGGCTCATCTGCCTTTCTCCTGAGGAAGTCTGTTGATGTGGGTGGGTGTGTTTGTGTGGATGTGTGTCTATGTCAGTGAATTCACCCTCTTCCTGTCCCTACAGGTTTTTCTGCATTTCAGCAGGACCTGTTGTGGTTGCTTCCCTATTACCTAAGGCTAAGCTCACCTGGGCAGCTATGGTGCTTAGTCGGCAGATTGAAACATGTTTAGCTAGAGCCTCGCAGATAGAAATGCACTGCATAGAATAAACAGAAACATTTGTACTCTGCATAATGGAGGCTTGTCCAGTCTATACATTTCATTTCTATCTGCAGTGTTCTAAACATTGCATCCCATTGAATGTGCCTCAGTTCTCCCAGTCAGGGAGGAGTTAAGGACAATAGGGAGGTAGGCTTGGGCGATATTCCGTTTATACCAGGGTATTTAGGAAAATACCAACGGCATGATTTTCAATACCATTATTTGGGTTGGGGCCACCAGCACCTCGCAGGGCCTGCCGCGTTGCAACATGTAGAACTATAAGAAATCCATGATATCCAGCGCAGGGCTCCTGCTATGCATTTGGTTTGCTAACTTGCTAAGTGGCTAGATGTCAAGATCAAGCTTCTTGGTTACAGTAGAAACATTCAATGCACTCCTGGATCAAGACCCCTGTTGCCTAATTTATTTTGTGCGTAAAAAATAAGTGTGCCCTTCCGGTACAACATAAACCCCAGTGTGGTACAGAAGCAGTATGAACATTTGGATAAGGCCAAACTCTAGAGGAAGGTAGACAGTAGATACCACACTGGGAGGAACCTCCATGGTCCCAACATCACCCCATCACAAATACTGAGTTGAAATAACATGGACAAAACAGGATAAGAAACTTTAATACTATTAAATCCTTTTCAACATTTCAGGTGAAACCATTACATTTCTAACTGTAAAACTTTAGTCAGCTGGTTTCCAAATGATTAAAAAGGTCAAACTGACATTTTTCACTTGATTGTCCTTCATAACATCTGCTAATGGTCTAACCTTGACTGAAATCTACTCTACCTTTCAGTGCAGATTATGGCTACATCTCATCTGTTCTCATCAGTTTAGAGCATTTAATGAAATAAACAGTCATTTAATTAGACTACATCAGGCCTGGAAGTACCTTGGTTCTGGGGAGTCCTAGTTTCAGATAAGAGCTCAAAATATTATATTCAAATTAACATGACATCAGCAATATCATTGGTACCAAGTGTTTCAACACAATCCAACGGAAGTTACTGTATCTTCGTGCGATACAATTGCATATAATCAGATAATTCTTAAATACATTATGTTTACATACATTTGCAGTATACAAAATCTTTCATTTGGGGAAGATACAGTATTATAATGGTGTTTTGAATCAGAAGAACATTCAAAACTGATTTATTATCAATAAAACAGTCAAGGAATAATGTCTAGCTATCTCTAGCAATAACTATTCAACACAAACTCTTCACTTCAACGTCAAACTGCTGATCAATTATGTCAAATCAACACTGCATATCATGCAGAGTAACACTTCATTTGGACAGTCCATTTCACATTTCAACTAACTATGTACTAAACGCCAACCTTAACCAAACCTTAAACTTAACTCTGACCCTAACCCCAACTCTAACTATTAACCCTTACCCTAAGCTTAGTAAGCAGTTGCTTATCAACAGATAGTTTGACCATCTACAGCTAGACTATCTACAGCTAGACAAATAAAGTGGGGCCACATATTGGTTTAGGCATCTATCACAAAGATCTTCCTATACATATTAGTATAGGGCACAGTGCCTAGATGTCAAGATCAAGCTTCTTGGTTACAGTAGAGACATTCAATGCCCTCCTGGATCAAGATCCCTGTTGCCTTAGTAAGCAGACCACATATTGGTTTAGGCATCTATCACAAAAATGTTCATATACACACTAGTCTAGGCTGCACACACACTCTTGGGGAGAAGAGAGAGAGTGGATCTATTTTCTCAAATCTACAGCAAAATCTATTTCCCGGAAACATAACTGGGAGTATTCCCAATTAAATGTCTTATTCCCATTCAAGGATGAAAGCATCGGTGTCACTAATATTTTTTTATTTAACCTTTATTTAACTAGGCAAGTCAGTTAAGAACAAATTCATATTACAATGATGGCCTACCCCGGCCAAACCTTAACCCGGACGACGCTGGGACAATGGACTCCCAATCACGGCCAGTTGTGATACAGCCAGGAATCAAACCAGGTTCTGTAGTGACGCCTCTAGCACTGAGATGCAGTGCCTTGGACCGCTACGCCACTCAGGAACTCCCTCCCCCCATATAAAGCACGGTGTCACTAACGTAAAGCACGGGTGTCACTAACGTAAAGCACGGGTGTCACTAACGTAAAGCACGGGTGTCACTAACGTAAAGCACGGGTGTCACCAACGTAAAGCACGGGTGTCACCAACGTAAAGCACGGGTGTCACCAACGTAAAGCACGGGTGTCACTAACGTAAAGCACGGGTGTCACCAACGTAAAGCACGGGTGTCACTAACGTAAAGCATGGGTGTCACTAACGTAAAGCACGGGTGTCACTAACGTAAAGCACGGGTGTCACTAATATTTTCAATGCATTTCCATCATCTCCAATATGATTGCCAGTGGATTGTTTACTCCTCTGGATTGGGAACAGTGTGCCTCCCAGTCCTCGTCCCAGCGGATCAATGTTGTGCCGAGCTCAACACCCTGCACAGTCACAAACAATCTGTACTGACTGGTCTGAATCCTGTTGCGAGAACTCTGGCCATCCAGCTGTTATACAGGTTAGTGAGCTTGGGTGCTCCGCTGACCACCAGGAGTGTGAGTGACATCAGAGTCCCCCTGCGTTCTCCTCTTCGCTGGCCATCTTGCTGAACTTCTCCGTCAGAGCTTCAGCGCTGATCTTTGGCAGTCCGTTGTCAAGGGGACAGCCCTCCACCAGACTGTTCATAGGGGTGGGGGGGAAGTAGGAGTCCTCCTCTATCCCAGCGTCCTCAGTGCACGCTCGTTGCTGTGGTACCTCGTAACTCTCCTCTAGGGTCCCACAATGCACCTCTCTTCGCTCCCTGTCCCTCAGGAAGTCCTTGATGATGGGCAGCACCTTCTTCCTGGAGGCCAACGTGTTGCCCTGGAGGTAAGCCCTGATGTCCGAGTAAGGGCTGCTCATTGGACTCAGGCTCAGACTGGGGCTCCGGGCTTGCTCCAAGGCTTGGCTCATCTGCAGGACAACAAAGACCATTCAGTTGATCATATAAAATAGACACCGTAAAAAACAACCCTGGCAACCCAAAGCTTACTATCAACTCTTCATAATGACTTACTTTAACTCTAGATAGTCAACTCTATGGGATCATGTTTGATTGGGATGGTGTAGTTCCTACCTCCCCCCTGTAGAGGGTGCTGGAGCTGTAGACGGCCAGCTGCCTGAAGGGCTCCTTGTTATCGTTGAAGGAGATCGTCATGGCCACCACCAGGTTGTAGCTGTGCTTGTGGCAGAACTCACAGAGCTCTTGCTGTAAGCTTTGTCTCTGTAGAAAAGCCTGAGGGACAACATAGAGGTATTACAGTTTGTTTGTGAATCTCAGTATAAACTCAAATGCAGCTGTTGAGTCCCTTTATAAGTTGACATGAAGAGACAGGCACAGGGTTTGTCTTTTTACTTGTGGGTGGTTCCACCTGATTGGACATGTGGGGGGGTGATCTTCATGAACTAGGTGAAACATCCCACCTTCACATTTTGGGTGACTGAAGGGTGTGTCAGGCAGTAACACAGGGAAGTGTCTGAAGGGTGTGTCAGGCAGTAACAACGGGGAAGTGTCTGAAGGGTGTGTCAGGCAGTAACACAGGGAAGTGTCTGAAGGGTGTGTCAGGCAGTAACACAGGGAAGTGTCTGAAGGGTGTGTCAGGCAGTAACAACGGGGAAGTGTCTGAAGGGTGTGTCAGGCAGTAACAACGGGGATGTGTCTGAAGGGTGTGTCAGGCAGTAACACGGGAAGTGTCTGAAGGGTGTGTCAGGCAGTAACACGGGAAGTGTCTGAAGGGTGCGTCAGGCAGTAACACAGGGAAGTGTCTGAAGGGTGTGTCAGGCAGTAACACAGGGAAGTGTCTGAAGGGTGTGTCAGGCAGTAACACAGGGAAGTGTCTGAAGGGTGTGTCAGGCAGTAACACAGGGAAGTGTCTGAAGGGTGTGTCAGGCAGTAACACAGGGAAGTGTCTGAAGGGTGTGTCAGGCCGTAACACAGGGAAGTGTCTGAAGGGTGTGTCAGGCAGTAACAACAGGGAAGTGTCTGAAGGGTGTGTCAGGCAGTAACAACAGGGAAGTGTCTGAAGGGGGTGTCAGGCAGTAACACAGGGAAGTGTCTGAAGGGTGTGTCAGGCAGTAACACAGGGAAGTGTCTGAAGGGGGTGTCAGGCAGTAACAACAGGGAAGTGTCTGAAGGGTGTGTCAGGCAGTAACACAGGGAAGTGTCTGAAGGGTGTGTCAGGCAGTAACACAGGGAAGTGTCTGAAGGGTGTGTCAGGCAGTAACACAGGGAAGTGTCTGAAGGGTGTCAGGCAGTAGCACGGGGAAGTGTCTGAAGGGTGTGTCAGGCAGTAACACAGGGAAGTGTCTGAAGGGTGTGTCAGGCAGTAACAACAGGGATGTGTCTGAAGGGTGTGTCAGGCAGTAACACGGGGAAAGGCTCTGATAACTTGAGGACTGTGTTCAGTTTAGATCTGAAGTGAGATTCTGTAAAGAATTCATAGGTGAAACGTGCATTGTGGGATGGCATACTGCAGTAGAACTGGGTACATGATAGTATTTGAACCATGTTATTATCCACCAGTAGTACGTGTAACCTTGTGTTGTATCACATATTGAATAGTTAAGATGCACACCCACCTCCAGTGTCATATATATCACACTGACTGCCAGTTTTAAATCTCCTTCCGATGCCACCTTCATGTCTTTCAGAAGCATCTGTTCTGTGGTAAGACCTGAGAACAAGGGAATACGAGCAAAAAACATTGTAGGTCTCCCTCTCCTTCATACTTAAACATGGCATTGATATCATGGGATGCCCATCGTTCTAATCTGAGAGGCAAAAACCACATCCACAAGGCTGAGCTTCAGGTATTAATCCTGGGGTGTTTACCTGACACGTCAAATTTAGCATTCTGCAAGGACTGGAAGAGGACGCCCCTTGGTGGCAGGTTGGGGAAGTGAGTCTCCAGGAGGCCAGCGTACTGGCTGTCTTTAGGGGTGACTTTCCCTGCCTCTGGGGCCATGTTCACACAGTCTAACACTATGGTGCCTGTGATCACAAAGAACAGGATGTCAGTCTCGTCACACAGTGATGCAGTTAAAGGCATAGTTCACTTAATACTGACATGATTTCCACATACATCAGTTATATTTCTGGTTACCATATAAGAGCTGGGCCACCTGTTGGTCGAGGACTTGAGGGGCTTTCTGGATGATCCGTTCTGCCACCAGGGTGGAGCAGGAGCCCACCGTCTCCACGGTAACGGGACAGGAGGGAGAGGGCTTCCTCTCCAGGAGGTGATGGTCGATCACCTCCAACACCGCCTCTTCTAGATCACAGTCAGAGCTGCAACAGACAGCCACACAGTCAGTCAGGGACTTTAGTCAAGCTATTTCAAGGAGTCTCTAGGTCAGTGTTGCTTTTATAGAGATACAGGTGATGATCACATGGGGAAGTGTTTACGTCCTGGATGACTGTCAGTGGACAGAGGTTAAGGTGTCACGGTTGACCCTTACCTGGGCAGCACGTTGTGGTCCACCAGTGTGAGGTCCAGCCGGCCGGCCCGGTGTAGACTCCCCAGGTCCACCTCGTCCCGGAACACCAGGTCATCCTGGGAGAGGCCACTCTCTCTCAGCAGGAAGGCATTGTCCGTGTGCAGCGGGAACTCTTGCCGGGGAATGTTCAGAACGGGAAGAAGAACTTTCCCAGAATCAAGTGTCTGGGAGGGGAGAGAGAGGTGTTATAACACCTGACGTTTGCTCTGTTGAACCATTCTCAACACATGGGTCGGGTCCAAAAGATGAGGGTGGGTTACTCTCACCTTGAACAGGAAGTATGCGTAGGCCAGAGCTGACACCATGGAGTCCAGGTCACAGGCCTCGTTCCCCAGGACCACATGGAACCCTGGGCTGCCCTCTGCGTTCCCCTGAGGAGGGGAGAGTGGGATGAATACAGTCACAAGAATATCCAACTCCTATGAGGGGATTTACCATGAGAAAATACAGGTCAGTCTATCCATTACTCTTATAATGAGCCTTCAAAGGCAATCAGATGTGTATTAGTGAGTGGACAGTGCAATGTGGACAGGTTGTGTGTGTGTGTTGTAATGTCAATGCACGTCATGATGATGCTGATCACAGGAGATTAGCTACTGTCGGTTCTGCACAATGTCCCCCATCCTAGAGTAAAACCCTGGACACTGTTTGAATAGCCTTCTGAAGGGTCAATGGCAGATCCCAGTGTAGCCTAAAGTGGATGAGCTAAGGGCTGACTTCATTCCCCTGCCTGAAGGCTTTGGCTAGCTCTTTGTCAAATAGCCTTAGGCTAATTCCATCAATGACCTCAGTAGAGCAGACTGTGATGTAATGGCTAAGCTACATCACGGCCTGCTAACTCCACTACATGTTTTTGTTGAACGTTTTTAATGTGGAGTTGAGAAACAAGTAGGGTGTTTCATTTTCCCAGAGCATGGCCGTCTGTGACAGCAGCACGAGTCATGGGTGCCAGACCTAGGGGCTAACAGAGACAGCTTGTTGCGATAACAAAAGCCGGTCATGTGACAATTAGCCAGTCTACAGCCTGAAGCCTAGCAGCAGGTAGCCTAGCAACTAAGAGCATTGGGCCAGTAATCGAAACGTTGCTGGTTCAAATCTCCGAGCCGACTATCTATCCACGGTATAACCCAGTCTCATCTATCCACGGTATAACCCAGTCTCATCTATCCACGGTACAACCCAGTCTCATCTATCCACGGTACAACCCAGTCTCATCTATCCACGGTACAACCCAGTCTCATCTATCCACGGTACAACCCAGTCTCATCTATCCACGGTACAACCCAGTCTCATCTATCCACGGTACAACCCAGTCTCATCTATCCACGGTACAACCCAGTCTCATCTATCCACGGTACAACCCAGTCTCATCTATCCACGGTACAACCCAGTCTCATCTATCCACGGTACAACCCAGTCTCATCTATCCACGGTACAACCCAGTCTCATCTATCCACGGTACAACCCAGTCTCATCTATCCACGGTACAACCCAGTCTCATCTATCCACGGTACAACCCAGTCTCATCTATCCACGGTACAACCCAGTCTCATCTATCCACGGTACAACCCAGTCTCATCTATCCACGGTACAACCCAGTCTCATCTATCCACGGTACAACCCAGTCTCATCTATCCACGGTACAACCCAGTCTCATCTATCCACGGTTCAACCCAGTCTCATCTATCCACGATACAACCCAGTCTCATCTATCCACGATACAACCCAGTCTCATCTATCCACGATACAACCCAGTCTCATCTATCCACGATACAACCCAGTCTCATCTATCCACGGTACAACCCAGTCTCATCTATCCACGGTACAACCCAGTCTCATCTATCCACGGTACAACCCAGTCTCATCTATCCACGGTACAACCCAGTCTCATCTATCCACGGTACAACCCAGTCTCATCTATCCACGGTACAACCCAGTCTCATCTATCCACGGTACAACCCAGTCTCATCTATCCACGGTACAACCCAGTCTCATTTATCCACGGTATAACCCAGTCTCATCTATCCACGGTACAACCCAGTCTCATCTATCCACGGTACAACCCAGTCTCATCTATCCACGGTACAACCCAGTCTCATCTATCCACGGTACAACCCAGTCTCATCTATCCACGGTACAACCCAGTCTCATCTATCCACGGTACAACCCAGTCTCATCTATCCACGGTACAACCCAGTCTCATCTATCCACGGTACAACCCAGTCTCATCTATCCACGGTACAACCCAGTCTCATCTATCCACGGTACAACCCAGTCTCATCTATCCACGGTACAACCCAGTCTCATCTATCCACGGTACAACCCAGTCTCATCTATCCACGGTACAACCCAGTCTCATCTATCCACGGTACAACCCAGTCTCATTTATCCACGGTACAACCCAGTCTCATCTATCCACGGTACAACCCAGTCTCATCTATCCACGGTATAACCCAGTCTCATCTATCCACGGTATAACCCAGTCTCATCTATCCACGGTACAACCCAGTCTCATCTATCCACGGTACAACCCAGTCTCATCTATCCACGGTACAACCCAGTCTCATCTATCCACGGTATAACCCAGTCTCATCTATCCACGGTATAACCCAGTCTCATCTATCCACGGTATAACCCAGTCTCATCTATCCACGGTATAACCCAGTCTCATCTGTCCGTTATGTTTTCAGATTGATGCAGAAGGAGTGGTAGCCACTGTTAACTATTGAAATGCACCTCACCTGTCTTTCAGTTCCCATTAGACTTCTCTCTCAACCCAGCCTCCCCATGTACACACTGGATAGTACATCTGTGTTGGTGCTGACTTCTCTTCCCCCTCACTGAACACCGAGTAAATAAGGTGTGACGCTCTGAGGCGCTATAAACACCATCTGATCTCACTAATCTTGATAGGGCTTGTTTTGAACCCAAACAGTGCTCTTTTCACTTAAGGTCAAGAGCATGACATCAAGACCCTGAAATTAAAGCCATCGTGTAACTAACTGTAAGTGTGGCAGATATGCAAAGCAAAAAAATGCACGTGGGCATATTGACACCTGACAGGCACCTGACAGGCAGCTGACCCTACAAGAAATGTACTTTCATGGCCCATTACAATTGAACAATTATATTTGTTTGAATATCACTGAAATATATTAATGCAATATATCATGCAACATAATGAAGCAGTGTATGAGTTACATTTAACACAATTATGTGATCACGTGACAATGCTCAATTTGCCTGGCTAGCCAACTAGCTAGCTGTAATTACAGTCTATGTACAGTACAGTTCAAATGTAGTTAGTGTACGGTGACAACTGTCTGTCTGATCTAATTTGATGCGCATGCACGAGCCCACAAGCAACACCGGGACCATGCGGCAGGCTGCTGTCACATTGCCCTACTGTTTTTCAATGACAAGTCTTTCGACTTGATCTAGTCGGAATTTAATGTCTAGCTAGCTTTCTCCTGATATCTCTGAAAACCCCACTAATTTAATTTGTTCATCATACATGTACATGTCGAAGTTATTTAGAAGACTACATAACTAGCTAACGTTAGCCGTAAAGACAAACTAAACATTGAAAATGGATAAAGCAAGAAAACGGCGCGACCACCAGAAACCGTCGATGTTCCTACCTTCAGTTCATTGCGACAGCTTTTTAAAAATATATCCATGGTTATCGGATGCACTACGTAAAGACAGTCTGAAATTAGAGTGTTCTAGTTGTCTTTGTTGCATATAGCTAACGTTAGCTGTATCTGCACGTCTCAGGAATAAAAAGACTGCACTGTAAGTTTGAAATGTTAATGCCCAAGAGTCGTGCGTGACTCGTCTTGGGCTGACGTGACGTTCAAAGACGGGACGTAGTATTATGGGTAGTGTAGTATCAAATATTGGTTTACAAACTGGTAGTTTCAAAGAGACTGGTTGTAGCAAAGATTTTTCTAACTAAACCAAGATGGACCACAGCCTCTCGTTTCCAATGGGAACAAATGGGCCATAGTGGGCAGACCAAGCAAGAAGGGGGCAGAGCCAAATACGATTGGCCCGTTCTAGCGTTATCTTCATATTTCCGCCAGGGAACGCCTACTCTGAAGTGCGCGTGTGCAATAACTTTTGCAAAGGGTAAAGTCTACAAACCCTAGTCCACTCTGTTCATAACATATTCCAGTTTTGGGAACAGAAAACTGTATTGAGATCAAATGTTTCATTGGTAGTGATTGGAAACGCCAAGCGGATGCTTCACATTTAAACACCCAGTGAAATATCTGTCTCGTTGTTCTATCTGTGGTAATAGAGTTAGTTGTAAAAAACAATGGTAAGTAGTGTCGAGAGGTTTGTGATGGGATGCCGCTCATGTCAGAAGTGACTTTTAGTACCAGGTTAGGATAACTTACTCAGCAGGTTAGGACAACTTACGCAGTTAGTTTAGGAGAATAGGTTAAGGTTATAAAAAGGGTTAGGGTGAGCTAAAATTATCCTGATGCAACTCAATAGTCACTTTGACATCAGTGCCATCCCTTCTAGACATGACCAGTGTCCATAGGCTGTAAAAAGAGTGTCATGGGACAATCTTTGGTGACCCCCCTCCCCCCAAAGAAACAACCCCTCAATATTTGATGGTTTACAATTCTTTTAATTTTTTGTTCATTATGACCTTATGTCAACTGTCAACAAACAATCAACTGTCTTTTTTAACAGACTATCGCTGGGTAATAACATGTACCATGTAGCCTATTATAAAACATGGGAAATGGTAGGCTCTGTTAATGTCTTATATGGTTCATCATCATCTTAGGTAGATATTTCACAATTCTACATCAGTGAAGATCAGTAAGGCTGGGTTTACACAGGCAGCCCAATTCTAATTATTTTCCCATTAATTGGTCTTCTGGCCAATCAGACCAGCCCTTTTGCAGATAATTGGATAAAACATCAGAATTGGGCTGCCTGTGTAAACTCAGCCTTACAAATCTTCACTAAATATAGAATTGTGAAATATCTACCTAAGACATGGATAATCACATAAAATACACAACTAATATATATTTTACAATATATATCTTGTCAAAAATGTTTTGTAATTACCCATTCTATCCCAACTCCACCTGAACTGAGATTATTATGGACATTTGGTCCTATGTATTAAACAAACGTGAAAGAGCAAATAAAACTAAGATTTATTTGAACACTCGAGGTAAATGGCTATAAAAATATTTGTTCAGTCTTTAAAAAAAGCTAACACATGCTAAAACAATAGATAAAATCCATTGATAAAAATTAGTAGTATTTGCACTTCAAACCATCTTTGTCAAAAATCATCACCTTGTCTTGGACTCCAAAGAGAGATGGTATGGAGAAATGCTTTAATTATGCTTTTTTGTTTTGTCTCTGTAGTAATGCACTTGGTATGGTTGTAATTCTACTGTTACCACCTGACTCTCATTGGACATGTCCCTCATCGCTCCAGTCTAGATCTTCTCTCATTGGACATGTCCCTCATCGCTCCAGTCTAGATCTTCTCTCATTGGACATGTCCCTCATCGCTCCAGTCTAGATCTTCTCTCATTGGACATGTCCCTCATCGCTCCAGTCTAGATCTTCTACCTTTAGACAAGTCCCTCATCGCTCCAGCCTAAATCTTCTTTACATAATTCCCAGGAAACATGCCTTCCCTCCCGCGAAGACGACCGTACCACCAGCCTGATGGATCTGGAGGGAGGATGGGTGAGAAAACCGGTCAATCTAGCAATTATAGACTATATAGCCCTTTTCTATCCTCAGAGGGAATTACAGGTGAAGCACAGGAAGACTGCATCACAGTTGAACATGTGGTTATAGTATACCTTTAATAATGCTACAATAATATCAGTATATAATATGTAGCAGTACTTATAGTATATGACTAATAGCAGTTTTATACTACTGTAATTAATATACTCAGTTTATACAAATATAACTTCAGAGATGATCTACTGTAAGAGTTTAGTACCTTCAGTGAGGATTTCAATGACATCCTCCGCGTTGAAGCTCAGCTCATCAGTGTCCTGGGCGTCGTAAGCATACAGCGCTCGGCATTCAGGGGAGCGAGGCTTGGGCTTGGGGGCAGGCTTGGGGCGGCCCGCTCCTGGGGAAGGCTTGACCTCCTTTGAGCGTCTACGATGAACACTGAGCGAAATTGGGAGGAGAGAAAGAGAGATTTAGAAAAAGTGCCTTTCTTGGTTTACAGTATATAATACCATTTGAGGTTTTTTTTAAACACCAGCAACAACAGGAAGAATATCAATTTTAACAACCTAACAAGTATTCAAACAGGACCTGAGAACTCACCCAGCCACTCCCTGGTCAGGCACGTTCATGAAAGCGGTGTCTGCCTGGCTCTGGTTGTTGGAGTGGTTGTTGGTCTGCCGGGACCTCTGTTGTCGGGGTAGTGTAGGCTGCTCCATACTGGACTGCCGGCGGAGCAGAGAGACCCTGGACGAGGGTGGCCCACCCCGCTGACCACCACCCCGCTGACCACCACCCCCACCTCGGCCTCTGCCCCTGGGGGCGCCTGAGACAGATGAGGGAGATGTTGAGTCAGGTCAAAAGTGAAATGAGTGCCATCATTGGAGAGGCTCAGATATCTAGTTCTCTCACCTTGTGACTGCTGTCCTGAGCCTGGAGTCTGGTTTCCCATGTAGCGACTTTTCCTGTTGTCCCTGCGGGTCGGTCCTGGGGAACACATGACAAAAAGGTGTGATGTGTCTGAAATGCTATGGGACGGTTGCAGACACAGATTAGGCCTACTAATAGAAGTCTCCATTCAAAGTGCTTGGACTCACTGGAGTTCTTTGGGAGCCCGGGTCCGATGGTGACTATGAGGACCTTGCTGCTGGGCTTCACAACCGCCTCTTCTCCTTGGCCTGCCTGGAACTGGATCTGCCTGGAGCCAGCAGCAGAGAACGGCCCCCAACCTCCCTTCTTCACCTTAAACTCCAGTCTAAACGAGGAACGGAGAGGGGAGAGAGAAGCGCAATGGGTTAAGATATGGCTTAAAAGACTCAAACTGGATAACTTTTGCGTTATGCATCTTTGAGATTATTCATGATCGTTGACGTAAAGCATGACACTGGGATGTTTTAAGGGGAAATCAGCAGTTGCAACATCCCTTTTTGGACTTATAAATTAATGATTTAATTGATTCTCTAAGAATATAATAATTTAGCTTGGGGGCGTCTCCCGCCAAAATGTTTAAAGGCCCTCCACTTGGCCGCAGGTCTTGCTGTTTTAAAGCAAATTTGGTACAATTCTCCACATTTTGCCAGGGCTTATGCCATGTTCTTATGCTATCTGGGTGACACAAACATTATAACATCACAGCGAGACCCATGCCATGTTCTGACTCAAACATCATAACATCACAGCGAGACCCATGCCATGTTCTGACTCAAACATCATAACATCACAGCGAGACCCATGCCATGTTCTGACTCAAACATTATAACATCACAGCGAGACCCATGCCATGTTCTGACTCAAACATCATAACATCACAGCGAGACCCATGCCATGTTCTGACTCAAACATCATAACATCACAGCGAGACCCATGCCATGTTCTGACTCAAACATTATAACATCACAGCGAGACCCATGCCATGTTCTGACTCAAACATCATAACATCACAGCGAGACCCATGCCATGTTCTGACTCAAACATTATAACATCACAGCGAGACCCATGCCATGTTCTGACTCAAACATTATAACATCACAGCGAGACCCATGCCCATGACATCTTTGGAATTTTAGATTCTCCCTGACTGTCTAGTTTTCATTTTGGTGGTTGTACATGATCTTATAAAGATACAGCTCCATCATCTCTTTTACATACTTTATATGTGGTTTTAGTCATTTAAGTTGCTGATAAATCAATACACTGCAGTCAGAACCCAAAGTATAGGCTTACTTTACTCCAATGTTTGTATACAAAGTAAATGTAAAACTGTATAGCCTCAAAACATGGTTAAAGCTATCTTCATGATATCATGGATGATCAGTCCTTGCATCCATATCGGTCTATGAGAGAGTGGTTTTATTTCTCCAGCCCCATCCCTCAGCATTTTATAGAAAACTACTGTTATGGTTTCAACTGTTTAACAGTAAGACCCCACTGATTGGTCTAAGGCTAAGCTCAGAGTAAAGACTGACTGACAGGTTGTTGAACTTGAGCGGTAGCTTCCTCTGGGTCTTCTCATCATAACGTTTGTAGAGCAGACTGAGGAACTCCGTCTTGAAGATGCACTGAAGGACACTGTCGTAATGCTCCTCGTGGATGATGAAGAAGTCATCCTGCAGGGTGCTGAGGGAGGAAAGGAGACATCTTTTCAATGAAACGCCCATTTCTACTACTGTGCATCATGACCATCAACTGGTATAACACTTCCAGAGTATCTAAACCGGCACCTGAGAGAGACTGACTGAATCTTCTCCACTTCTATCTGTCTCTTCAGAACCTCGTGGATCTGTCCCTTATCTGGTCCCTGCTTCACCTTCTCCCGACCAATCAGATACAGGAACTTAGGGGTCAGGATGAGGTCACGCTTCACAGTCTGCAAGATGGAGAGAGGGATATTATATAACTTGTTGCTATTATAGGCTTACTGACCAGGAACCACAATATATAGGGGGTTCATTGAGCAGACAAGCATTGGCAATATCCACCAAACCGTAGAGGGAGTAGAAACACTGTCTTGTCTATTTAACATGAATAACAATAGCATTATGCGTTCTGTGACAATGTTAATGTTGGTTTGTTACTGTGGCCATACTTGACTCTTACCCTAAACCTGCGGTCATATTTGGCAACCACATCTGCAAAATCGATCTTCTCCCGGCGGCCCACGAACTGCCGGATCTCGGGGTGGTTGTCGGTGCCGATGTAGTCGCCCACAAAGTTCCTGTTGAGGCTGTTCCTCCTCCTCTCCTTCTTATTCAGTAGGATGTCTGAGGCTACAGGACACGACACAGTGTGATACAGTACTGAACTGACAGGACACAGTGTGACACAGTACTGACAGGACACAGTGTGATACAGTACTGAACTGACAGGACACAGTGTGATACAGTACTGAACTGACACGACACAGTGTGATACAGTACTGAACTGACACGACACGACACAGTGTGACACAGTACTGAACTGACACAGTGTGACACAGTACTGAACTGACACAGTGTGACACAGTACTGAACTGACACGACACAGTGTGACACAGTACTGAACTGACACGACACAGTGTGACACAGTACTGAACTGACACGACACAGTGTGACAGTGCTGAACTGACAGGACATGACACAGTGTGACACAGTGCTGAACTGACAGGACACAGTGTGACACAGTACTGAACTGACAGGACACTAGAGTGTGACACAGTACTGAACTGACAGGACACTACAGTGTGACACAGTACTGAACTGACAGGACACTACAGTGTGACACAGTACTGAACTGACAGGACACTACAGTGTGACACAGTACTGAACTGACAGGACACTACAGTGTGACACAGTACTGAACTGACAGGACACTACAGTGTGACACAGTACTGAACTGACAGGACACAGGGCTTAACATATACAGTAGATATAATGCACTATTATGCAGTACTGAACTGACAGGATACAGGGCTTAACATATACAGTAGATATAGTACACTATTATGCAGTACTGAACTGACAGGATACAGGGCTTAACATATACAGTAGATATAGTGCACTATTATACAGTACTGACCTGACAGGATACAGGGCTTAACATATACAGTAGATATAGTGCACTATTATGCAGTACTGACTGTACATGGCAAAAAGCTGATTCCCACAGAGAGAAACCATACCTTACCTTCCTCTCTCATCTTGACGTACTTGCGGACGGCGATGTGTTTGCGCCAGGCCTTCTGGATGGCCCGAGCATATCCGTTATATTTCCTTTCCCTCATCTCCTCCAGCAAGAACAACTACAGAAACATATTTCACAATACTTCTATAAATGATCATCTTTATAGTAAGAAGAACCAGACTGTTATGTGTCAGTATAGAGGTTTTCTAGATAACGAGAGAAAGACGTACTGATTCTGGGGCCTTGATGAAGATCTTAGTCTTTCCCAGCTGGTACTGGTCCTGGTCCATGTTGACAGAGTGGAGGAGGTGCAAAACCCCCTTCCTCTCCTCCCCTGTCCACCGGGGCCATGTCTCCCTGGTCAGGATGGCGTACCTGTAGGACCACACAAAGCCATTTTACTGGACTGGCAGAATGTCCTCAAGTCATGCATACATTTTTTAAATAGATGAAAACAAAGTATTGGGTGGAATTAATTCAGATCAAGCCAAACGCTGATTAAAACAACATGAACAAATACATTTGTACTGATGTTTGAAATCTGTGAAGCCAGCATGGAAATCCATCTCTTGGACCCCTGACCCCTATGACCTTAGGGCTCACCTCTGCAGGAACTTGGCGAAGGCTCGGCGGAATGCGTACCCGGCGCGGCGCACACGAATGTTCTCCCGCAGGCCCAGGTACTCCACCTGGTGTTTGGCCCGAGTGTCCTCCCAGTCCCGAGGCTTCTTGGTCTCGTTGGGCTTGATACAGCGGATGTAGTGGGGGGTGCACTTCATCAGGGTCTGGACCAGGTTGTTGGCTTGTTTCTGAAGGACATGGAGGTTCAATCACAGCTTGGTAGCACAGACCAGGCGCTCAGAGTAGTAAACAGACTGATGGAAGAAAATATATCCCTGTACAATAACACATACAGTGACCCGTGGCCGGGATGTTATGGAAGACAGGGGGGTGGGGGAGCCACTCATCTGAGATTGGACTGGCATGTCTGTTTCCATAGCAACAATAATACTTAGTGGACAGATCTACATAAACATAACTGGTATGGTAGTATCTGTGGGGAAGGAATGGGATGGGTGGGATAATGAGCAGCAGTGCTTACAGTGTGTGGGTCTTTCCTCACTGGTTATTTGGACAAATCACGATTTCGCAGGTGTTAACATCTTTCGAATTTTGGGAGGGGACATTTAGCCCGTAGACAGAGGGTTCCGCTCCTCGTTCCTGTTCTGCTGCTCGTTCTACCATCTCTTCTCTTCACACGTATGGACCCAGAACTTAATCAAGCAGCTGACCAATTACGTGAGACTTTGTTCTGGGTCTACAGAGATTGTAGTAGCACACAACCGTGTCAGATCCTTACCTTGATCTTGCTACTGGCGGTGGTAGGACGGCCCTTTTTCTCTGCCTCTAGGTTTTCTGGGAAAAGGGTTTTTATGAAGGCACTGCCCAAACACAGACAGACAGAGAGAGGCTGGTCAGTGGCAGACTATGTAATTATCATATAGTATACCTATTATAACACGTCTCACTACACTTACAATTCACTGCTCTGCATCAGCTCAATGATGTCGTTGAAGAGCACATCTCTGTTCCTCTCACAGAAGCCACTGACATCATAGGACACCTGAGAGAGAGAGAGAGAGAGAGAGAGAGAGAAGCTATCAGCATTTTCCCTCTAACACATTCTGATATTTGGGATATGTGGGCTCCATGTTCTTCAAACCCCCACCAGGGGGCAATGTACCAAATTAAATCAAAGAGCTGTAATCTTTGGAATGTTGGATCAGGTTGCGATGAGGATGCATTGTAAAAGGCCCATAGTGTTGTACTGTATGGTGTACGTACCTTGCCAGCGTAGTGGTGCACTATGAAGCCTTTATTCCAGTTGTTGAAGTGCTCATGGGAGCTGATTCCCGCTTGTAGCTTCTGGATCAGGGTCTGGTCTGCACCCTCCCCCTTAGCATGCATGGTGGCACACACATCGTCCAAGATACTCATGATGCCTGGGGGGTTCTGGGTAATAAGAACAGGGCATATCAAGAACTGTACCACACACACACACACACACACACACACACACAACATCTACTGGTACTGTAACTAGTTCACCTGAATTACAGGCAAAATGGCCCGGTCAACTTCAGCACTACAGCAATGACCAAATATGATCACTCACCAGTTTGGACTCAATGAGGTCACACACGATTTTGTTGTTAAAGTACTCGATCGGGGTCCACTTGATCCCTTCCTGCACATATTCCTCCTACAAGAAACAACGTCAGTATCTGGGAAAACAGGCCAAAGTAATGTAGACCTATCACAAGACGAAAGAGTGAAACAGGTAATGTAGAGTTATAACTTACCTGCTCAGCTTTTAACGTGAGCTCAATGAAAATCTGCTGCAGCTTCTCATTCACAAAGTTGATGCAGAACTGCTCAAAGCCGTTTTTCTATTAGTGTTAAATAGAGATGTGAAGGAAAATGTTATGTTTGTGCTTTTCTAATAACCAATTCGACTGGGTTGATGCAAGTTACTGGTGGATCATGCCTGGGAGGAATCCTCACTATCAGTATAAGCAATGTGGCAGTACACCCACAACCAAGTTACTGATGGATCATGCCTGGGAGGAATCCTCACTATCAGTATAAGCAATGTGGCAGTACACCCACAACCTTGTTTTGAGAAAGGAATATCTCAGTTTCAAGGTGTCAGCTTGGAGAGAAGAAGCCTTGTGAGGTATTGGTCGGTCACAAGCATGAACCAAAAGTTAATGATGAATGAATAATAAATAATGAATAAGCTAAATCATGCAAATATAACTTGACTGTGTAAGCAGTATATAAGAGACCCAACGGGACTGCCCCGGCAGAGATAATACTTGGTGCATTTATTTGTTGGAACCTCTCCAGCTTGATGATAATAAAGAATCATTCATTTAAGGTTGACTTCAGGTGTCCCTGGTGGTCATTCCCACAACAGAGAGCATACGTAGCATTAGCGATTTTGTATGTAGTAACAATTCAACGTAACTGGAGGTGGCAATTAGGTGTGCAGGACACGTGTGATTAGGTGTACAGGACACGTGTGATTAGGTGTACAGGTCACATGTGATTAGGTGTGCAGGACACGTGTGATTAGGTGTGCAGGATGTTGTTAGGACATATGTGATTAGGTGTACAGGTCACGTGTGATTAGGTGTGCAGGACACGTGTGATTAGGTGTGCAGGATGTTGTTAGGACATATGTGATTAGGTGTACAGGTCACGTGTGATTAGGTGTGCAGGACACGTGTGATTAGGTGTGCAGGACACGTGTGATTAGGTGTGCAGGACACGTGTGATTAGGTGTGCAGGACACGTGTGATTAGGTGTGCAGGACACGTGTGATTAGGTGTGCAGGATGTTGTTAGGACATATGTGATTAGGTGTGCAGGACACGTGTGATTAGGTGTGCAGGACACGTGTGATTAGGTGTGCAGGATGTTGTTAGGACATATGTGATTAGGTGTGCAGGACATGTGATTAGGTGTGCAGGATGTTGTTAGGACATATGTGATTAGGTGTGCAGGATGTTGTTAGGACATATGTGATTAGGTGTGCAGGACACGTGTGATTAGGTGTGCAGGACATGTGATTAGGTGTGCAGGATGTTGTTAGGACATATGTGATTAGGTGTGCAGGACACATGTGATTAGGTGTACAGGACATATGTGATTATGTGATTGGGTGTACAGGTCACATGTGATTAGGTGTGCAGGACACATGTGATCTTCAACTAAATGATATGGTCTAACAGCCTATAGGTAGAAATCTTTATGTATACAGTGTTAAAGGAAATGAAGCATAGTCCAATAGAAGAAGTGGAACTCCTGTATGAGGAAGCACAGAAATATCCACCTGGAAGATTTCAAAGCCATAGATGTCCAGCACCCCGATGTTGAATTCCTCGTGGTCTTTCTGTATGGCTTTGTTGATAGACTGGGGGAGTGGAGAGAAGAAAGAAATCTATGAAGAAGTTGAATTGCTAGTCTATATTTTCATCATACAGTACTACAATAAAATAAGGTGTCATGGTCGTAGCAACAGTACTGCAGTAAACCTCTTGTGAGACAACAGGACAGAACATGTGTAAGCTGTGCTGCCTCCCTGCTGCTCCCATCTCTAGACGTGTTCTGTCTTGTGAGGCTCCCAGCCCAGCAGTCAAAAGACAAACAACTGGACAAGAATTCAGACAGCAAGTCCAATACATGTTCCGATAAGAGAGATGCCTCTTTATAGTGATTGTGAACATGGCAATGCTTTGCTGTTAAATGGCCATGGCCATGCTTTGCTGTTAAATGTTCCCTCTACTAGTTAATCAGTCAAAATATACTGTAGGTGAGCAAATTGATGAGGATAAACGGAACCTCACTGACAGGTTCCTTCTGAAATTAAAATGGACACTTACATCCACAAGAAAGTCAAACAGGCGTGAGTAGAGGGCTTTGGAGAGGGCGTCCCGTGTGAAGGAGGCCTGCTCTGTGTTCAGAGTGACAGCGATGCTCTCCGTCTTGCCTCCCCACTTGCTGTCCATGATCCGGCTGGTCAGCTTGTTTTTCAGACCCTCCTGGGAGATTCCCAACAGGTAGGCCGGGAACGCCAGGACTGCCGGAACATGGAGGAGGGGAAGTGATATAGGACAGCCAGAGAGATCACAAGTGCAAAGAGGGTATAGGATAGGGGTTGGTTTGGGATTGTGTGTGTATGTATGTATGTAACTCACAGTCCTCACTCTCCACCACAGCGTAGTTTCCCTCCTCTCTGAAGACGATGTTACCCAGATGCAGGATGCCTGCTACGATCTGCATCACCATGTCCTGATCATCTACAGACAGGCCCACCACTGACATGGCTTCCTAAAACACAGACACAATGAAGACAAACTGCCTCTCTATACAAGTGAAAAAGAGAGAAAGAGAGAGAGAGAGCTCACCATGGTGTCAGAGAATTCCTTCTTATCGTTGACATCCTCCACGGTGTAGGTGCCAGACTGGTTCAGGTAGAGGTAGTAGTCAGGTGTGGTGACACCAAGGTTCTCCCTCATCTCTTTAGTGGCGCCCCCCAGGAGCTAAGGGTCAGAGGTCATTAGGTCAAAGGTTAATTAAGTGACGGAATTCTCTCCATAATTAGTTATTGTTATTCTGTCCCACCTGGTAGTAGATGTGGAAGTTCCTCTCTCCCTGGTTCTGTGACACCACCCTGGACTTCTCCAACAGGAAGTTGGAGATCTTCCCTCCGTCTGGCTCTCCTCCACGGCTGAACTGGATCTCAAAGTACTTCCCCTGTGGTAAAAACAGACAGTGATTAAGGTTCCTTGTCCAGATAAGGCCTAAAACAGGAATGCAACAACAAAGCTCCACCTACAATCCTCCCTATTGCTTCACCTATCTGGTCCCATCATCTCTGCCAATGGGAGTGAATGGCAGAAGGCCACAACATTTTGGAATGAAATGCACCCCTAATTCCTTATCCATTCTATCGGTATTCCCAGATTCCCGGTTCTACTCACAAAGCGACTAGAGTTATTGTTGCGCACAGTCTTGGCATTCCCAAAGGCCTCCAGGAGAGGGTTGGATTGGAGGATGATGTCTTTTACGTGCTGTGAAGAAGAAGAATAAAGGAGAACAGATGAACCCACTAATATGTGTCTGAGAAGAAGAAATGAGAGAATGGAAGGGAGCATTAGTCAAATGTATCCCCTATACCTGGACTTTGGGACCTCCGCCCGACACCTTGGAGATGTAACCCATTATGTATTTAGCTGCTACAGTCTTTCCTGCTCCACTCTCCCCACTGCAAAGACAACGGAAAGCTTTGGGAAACAGGGCAACACCCTAACTCATTGTGATGGTATTCCATTGACAGAATGCATGGTTTATGTGACAGTTCAGGTTACAAGAAGTATAAAGTTTGATCTCTAGGAGTGAGATGATTGGTCAGACCTGATGATGACACACTGGTTCTCACAGTCGATCATCATGTTGCGGTACATGTTGTCAGCCAGGGCATAGATGTGAGGGGGGTTCTCATACTGGGCCTGGAAAAGGAAGAGAAAGCATAGCGGTTAAGAGCATTGGGCCAATAATCAAAAGGTCGCTGGTTCGAATCCCCACGCCGACAATCTGTCGATGTGCCCTTGACCAAGGCACTTAACCCTATTTGTTCCTGTAAGTCACTCTGGATAAGAGCACCTGCTAAATTACTAATTAGAAGAAAAAAAAAAATATATATATATATATATATATATATATGAGTGTCTTCTACAAGCCCTAGGTGACTTGCTATCAAACATCCAGCAGTTTACTTTCAACATGTATTTTATTTTGTCCAGCTCGGTAAACAGCATTCACAATAGATGACGCTTCTTACTGACATGATGACGCTTCTTACTTACATGATGACGCTTCTTACTTACATGATGACGCTTCTTACTTACATGATGACGCTTCTTACTTACATGATGACGCTTCTTACTTACATGATGACGCTTCTTACTTACATGATGACGCTTCTTACTGACATGATGACGCTTCTTACTGACATGATGACGCTTCTTACTTACATGATGACGCTTCTTACTTACATGATGACGCTTCTTACTGACATGATGACGCTTCTTACTTACATGATGACGCTTCTTACTGACATGATGACGCTTCTTACTTACATGATGACGCTTCTTACTTACATGATGACGCTTCTTACTTACATGATGACGCTTCTTACTTACATGATGACGCTTCTTACTTACATGATGACGCTTCTTACTGACATGATGACGCTTCTTACTGACATGATGACGCTTCTTACTTACATGATGACGCTTCTTACTTACTTACATTTACTTAAAAAAAGGCATTTACAAAAACTTCTGCAGTAGAATACATTGTCACATATTTGTAACAGAAGTGGTTAATGGAGTTTCTACTGGTCCCTCAGACCCGAGTGAAACCAAAGAAATGAAGGAGGTAACTGAGAAACAGGAAGCCTTGGGGTTATTCATTAACTCTGTGATTATGAGGTCAGGTAAACAATGGACAACTTAATGGCATTGAACAGATCATTTACATGATAGTGGGAATGTGGGAGGGCACACTTTGCATCACCTATTAATAAGCATCATTTTATACACTACAGTTTCTCCGTCTAGATCGAGAGATGCAAACAAATCCTGAAACTGGTAGGTAGGTAGGTAGGTGCAGCCAGCCAGCAGCAAGCCCAGTGTCTTTAGTAGTGTGTCTATTACTCACAGCTCCCTGGTAGAGCTCCACCTCTCTGTCGGTGAAGTAGGGCAGCTGTTTAAAGGGGTTGACAGAGATCAGCACCGACCCTATGTAGGTCTGAGGAAGACACGTTAAGAAGAACTTGAATATCCATCTAGAAGACACCACCGCCAGGGACCACAACAACGCTGACGTGGGTAGCTGTGATCACAGTGTTAGTCCCTAACGCTACATGGTGTACTGTAAATATGGTGGTTGAGACACAAACATATTATCCTTCCATGTTGCTATACACTTTTTAAAGTATGTTATTAAGGCTAATCTCATAACAGGCTGATGTGGGTGAAGTGATCACACAGGTGTGTAGGTCCATAGGGCGTGCGTGTGTGTGTTTGTGTGTGTGTGTGTGACAGAGAGACCACGGTGTATGTACATCTACAAAGCACAGCAAAGCCTCAGTGTATTTGCCACATATAGCAGTGCGTGTCCTGGTTCTACTACTAAGTTGAAGCTGAAGGATACAAAGATGTAGTCGTCCATGTATCTCTTCTTGAGGTTGTCAGTGATGGCATCTTCGTTGATCTTGGAGAGCAGGACCATGTCATCCACCCCGCTGATCTTAACATTCTGGGTCTGCCAGTGGTAGCGCTCCTTACTCCCCTGAGACAGAGAAACAGACAGAAAGAGAGGGAGATAGAAACTTATTGCAACCAGTCTGTGCAAATTCAAATTCGCTCTCTTTCCATTTCAACTCCTCTCCTCATCCATTAAGGAACACTCATATGTCCTCATTAACTGACTGAGGAGTGGGAGTTGGAAAGATCAGTGATGGGCTGGTAGCAAGGAAACTGAATATGCCGGAATCTGACATACCAACTACTTTACACAAGAGGCTGTGAGCTCTTCAAGATCGCATTGTGGAGTTCTGGAAATGTACAACGGTTTGTGTGGTGCAAATAGTAATGTCCGCACAGTGAACACCAGTGGTCACCAACCTTGTACACAATAAATTACATAAAAGTAGCAATCAATACACTTTTTAGACTGTGCCTGTTAGACTGTGCCTGTTAGACTGTGCCTGTTAGACTGTGCCTGTTAGACTGTGCCTGCCACAAATAAGCTGAATGTGTTATGACCATAAAGTAAAGAAATAGTCTTCATACTCACCACACGACCATAAAGATGTTCCCACCATAACACATGTATTACACAATTACAGCAGCCTCTATTTCAAAAGAGGATGAGAACTATGATCCTACTCAAACAGCTACAGAAATGTCTCAACCGTTGACGTGAATGTACTCACTCTTACCAAAATAACCTTGAATATTGCCATATTGACCACAAGTTGGTGAGGTAATGTCATAATATAGCTGTGTGCCTGCCAGGATGAATCAGAACACTATCATTTATTTAAACTTGATTTAACTAGGCAAGTCACTTCATAACAAATTCTTAATGACAATGACGGCCTACCAAGACCAAGAGACAAACGTTTATGATTGAAATACCCTCGTCAATTCAGTGGTGTAAAGTAGTTGTCAAACACACATCACATTATACAAGGTGCTGAATGAGAAACTCTGCATAGAAAAGAAACAGAAAGGCTAAGCAGCAATATAGTGTGTAGGCTGTAGGCTGTAGACCGTAGGCTGTAGACCGTAGGCTGTAGGCCGTAGGCTGTGTTGTTTCTTCGTTCATTCACTGATGGTCAGATGGGCAAGAAGAGGCAATGCCACGAGGGAAATACCTTGTGATTTATCAGTCATGAATCACCATGACAGACAGATGGTTTGGGTATTGCAACAGACAGTCCAGTTCTCGTAGAACAGTCATGCGTCTGTGGAATTTCTAACAAGGAACCAAACAGGTCACAGGGTGAATACCAGCAGTGGTTTGTTCCCCTTTTCTCTAACTTGATCAGTACTGATAAAAACTAGATCGGGAGAGGAAGAATATTCTGTCACGTTGTCCTCCTGAATGTGTCCAACCAATACAGAGTCCCGATGTTGAATCCCAAAGTTATGACCAGGTATAATTTTGTATGCATGACATCACAGGGGGTCTGTCCCCCGTGGACCTCAAATCTTCCTATCCTGATTTGTCTACATTCCTTTTCCCTCCTAGGGCCTGTTCAATGGGGATAACCCTGCCCAGACACGTTGCTCCTGGTTGATTCATTTGAATCAGCTTCACCTGCAGTTTGACAGGGAAACAATTTTGCTAGCTGAGTGCAGTAACATTTAGAGGCAAAACATTTACTATAGTAGCATAGCCACGGGAAGTAATTGGGAGTTGGGGGTATTGTTTGTGGAGGTGGACAGGGTGGCAGCAGAGAACAATGTTTTGCATGCTCTAATTGGTCCACTAATACAGGATTATTAAAGGCCCAGCGCACTACTTTTGTGAGAGAGAAGAAAAAATAAAGAAACCATTATTTATTATGATTTTTCAGTGGGTGCTGCAGAACCCTCAGCACCCCTACTCTCTGTGGCTATGTGTAGTAGACTACGGGTATGCCTAGGCTGTGATTTAGGTGTGCATGCAATGAATGACCTCTGGGAAAAGTGTATGCCCAGGCTAGTCGTGTGTTTCCATCTGTGGGTAGGCCTAAACGTTGTGCCTATTCCAATGTTATTATATACTATAGACCCCTTTCCTTGTCACCTTTCCTATAACCTAGCACCACTGATCATGACTTGACAGGTGGAAGCAGCACTAAGGTGAAAACCTGTCCATACTTTTCAGTTATTGGAAAGGAGTTCAAGGAGTACTGGGACATTTGAGGCAATAGTCTACTGATTGAATCAAATGTAGACACTGTCTACCTGTTCACGACAAGGAAGTCTGTGCAAAAGAAAAATGCGCAGACTTACTAATATTTACGTCGTGTGGATCCAACAGTGCCAGTTGTTTAAAGTTAGTGATTTATGAATCAAAGAACGGACAGCGCCTTTTCAAGCTCCGGTCAGGCATCCAAGGATATTTGTCGACAATCCTTGTCATCCACCAGGTTTCTGTATCACAAACACTAGGCAATTGGACTTGTTGGCTCAAGGAAATATTCTCCAGTCGGGAGAACTTCACGAGTAGGCTAAACATTCGATGAATGATGTTTAAATTATTTTCGGTGTGTAGTTGGTGATTGAGAAAAAGTATAGGTTACTTACCATTTTAACTTGATATTACTTCCTGATTGAGAAATCCAACTTACACGGAAAGTTTGAGGAGCTAAGCAAGGAGTGTCACGAGCTCAGGTGAAACTCAAACGTAATATCATACTTATAAATCTAAAGAGGGTTCATTTAATTGTCGGTATTATATGCTGTTTTCTATCAATGTAAAAACTTTCACCCGGTGCTTCAACGTTGATTGAATAGCCTAGCCTGACTTCTTCTAAGGAGGTGGGGTCAGTTTGTAAGTAATTTAAACATTTGCTAGCGGAAGTGTGGACAGGTAAGGGACTACCTCTGCAGTTGGCATTATGGTGTTTTTTAAAGCCTATCACCCAAGTACAATGGCGTAAAGTACTAGTTGTAGTAGATAGTAACGTATTGAAATATCCAGACAGGTAAAAATGTAATTTTCAACAACCTGACAGACAAATTACATGTATTACAAAGAAAAATGTACAAGTTAAGGGAGGTCACGTGATCATAACAGCTGGTCCATTAAATAACAGTTTATAAAGAAATAAAAAGGTTTGACAAAAACACTAAAGGTAGTAGAAAAACTATTGGGAGAAATACATTTAATTAGGATTCTAGCTTGTAATTGGTTTGCCCTTACACATTCAGACATCTGGAACAGGGGTGAGAATCCAGATTCTATTGAGATGAATGTAGAGTGGTGGATGGACATAAATCATCTCTATCCTGCCCTAAAACACAGGAAATCAGCCATACAGTTCATAGACCCCATCTTTATCAACCTCCATCCAAAAGCATTCTGATTTAGAAATGTTGAAGTAACACTTTAATTCAACCATTTGTGAATTGACTATTTTCCTCAATGTTCAAAGCCTTTGCTGCTTTTGTGAAATACTGGGTTCTTCTGAGGTACTTCAGTCACATTGGTTCTTGTAGAACTGCTTTGCTCTCCTTTTGTCTACTCAGACCCTCCCCACAAGTACCAGTTTCTAGTGGCTCAATAGACAGCAGTAGGCTCTTCTTCTTCCTCCAAAATTATACCAGGTAGAAATACAAGTCTTCACAGTTGAGTCATGTCCCTTCATACAAAGTGATGCACAAAAGCTTACAGAAGAAATTAGGTTGATAGAAGATACATCGGTAGCGTGGCGCAACCTCATTCCAACCCACTATTGTCGGATCATATTTTGAGGGAACTATGTGCATCTAGCAAACAATGTCACTCCTCAACAACCAAGAACAGTCATGAGTATGGCAGTCCAAAGACAATGGAAACGGAGCTGGTTCCTAAGCATTTCACTAAGTGTTCATTCCATGACTGAGAAAGTGTAGAGAAAACCACTGTAATAGAGAGTTTGGAATGAAATGGTCAATATGGAGACTGAACACCATCACACACTGGGGTGAGACAGATTGACTTAAAGGGCTGGTGAGTGTCATGTATATCTGAGGCACAGGGAAACTGTACTATTACATACTGCAGAGACGGGGAGAAACAGAACACATTCCTATTGGAGAAAACAAAGCACATGGAAAGATATAAGGGGGTAAAACAGACAGAGAAACAGAGAGACATGAATAAAGATGCAGGAAAAGATGAAAACCACAGCTGAAACCTCTCAAATCCTGTGAGGAAAGACATCAGTCCAAGGTTGAGGTGGTGTTAGAAACACAACTATAAACTATGAATGTATTCTGTCTGTAGAGGTATGGGGACTTGTAGGGTGTGGGAGTGGAGTGGTCTCTGCCCGTGGTGCGGCCTCTCCAGTCCAGTCCATGTATGTCCACTGCACATTTAGAAACACACACACACTCATGTATCCTTTCCATACACACGTCCTGTACATACGCACACACACACACACACACGTTCACATGATGCCGTTGGTGAGGTACTGGAAGCCGTCATAGAGCTTGGTAGTGATGGAGCGCATGGATCCGTCCACCATCTGCTCCACCAGGACCTGCAGCTGTTCCTCCGTCAGGCTCATGTGGAAACGCTCCTTCAAGGTCCGGATGGTGCTGGATCCGTGGAAGCAGGGCAGCTGGGAGCCTGGTAGGGAGAAGAGAGGGACACTGATGAAGTACACTGTAGTACAGTTTGTTACTCATAACGACCAAGTGTACTTCTCCATAAAGCACTTTCCTTAAAGTTAAAGCTACTTTACAGGACTAACTAAAGCTAACATGACTACAATACAGACTAGGACCAGAGAGACATGCCATGACTGATACACAGTTGTGGGTTAGGACAAGGTAAGTATGAAGAGTAATTACCTTGCTGCATGATCTCCACTATCTGGATGACTTTGTCCATGTGTTTACGTGCTGCTATCAGGCCCTGCAGCATGAGCATCTTATAGTAATTAAACATGTCTCCATCCAGACCTCCCATCACCTAGAGAGAGACAGAGCATCTTATAGTAATTAAACATGTCTACATCCAGACCTCCCATCACCTAGAGAGAGACAGAGCATCTTATAGTAATTCAACATGTCTCCATCCAGACCTCCCATCACCTAGAGAGAGACAGAGCATCTTATAGTAATTAAACATGTCTCCATCCAGACCTCCCATCACCTAGAGAGAGACAGAGCATCTTATAGTAATTCAACATGTCTCCATCCAGACCTCCCATCACCTAGAGAGAGACAGAGCATCTTATAGTAATTCAACATGTCTACATCCAGACCTCCCATCACCTAGAGAGAGAGAGACAGAGCATCTTATAGTAATTCAACATGTCTCCATCCAGACCTCCCATCACCTAGAGAGAGACAGAGCATCTTATAGTAATTAAACATGTCTCCATCACCTAGAGAGACAGTCACAAGAAAGTGTTGTATTAGTCAATTAGCTTTGTTGAAGATGGCAAAGTGTTTCAAACCTCTGCTTTACTCCTGGTTCAACAGAAATCAGCAAATCTGAATAAGAACGTTGCATTAGCGTTCCTGTCAATTAACTCACGTCTACAAACTCGTTGGTGAGCTTGAAAGCAGAGGTCTCGAAGCCCAGGTTGCGGGGCGAGCTGGACAGAATGAAGCCAAAGTCTATGTGGATGATGTGGCCCTCAGCGTCCAACAGGATGTTGCCATTGTGTCTGGAGAGATGACAGGGCAGAGAGAGATGACAGGGCGGAGAGAGATGACAGGGCGGAGAGAGATGACAGGGCGGAGAGAGATGACAGGGCGGAGAGAGATGACAGGGCGGAGAGAGATGACAGGGCGGAGAGAGATGACAGGGCGGAGAGAGATGAGAGAACAGAAATGGTCAGAAAGAAAGAGGGAAAATAAGAGAGTGAACAGAATGTAAGTAATGAGAGAGAGAGATGAGAACAAAATGTAAGTGATGAGAGAGATATGAGAACAAAATGTAAGTGATGAGAGAGAGATGAGAACAAAATGTAAGTGATGAGAGAGAGATGACAGGGAGGAGAGATGAGAACAAAATGTAAGTGATGAGAGAGAGAGAGGATATAGGAGTGAATGAGAGGAAGTAGTGGGTGTGTCTGACCTGTCTTTGACCTGCAGCAGGTAGCAGATGAGACAGTAGCCTGCACAGCTCTGGACAAAGTTGCGCTGGGCCGTGAGGAAGGCCTCGGTGGTGTGGGTACCGTGTTCCTGCAGGAAGTAGTCCAGCAGAGACATCTGGCTCTGTTTCTTCACCTGGCGGAGGGATATCAGAGAACTTTAACATGGAAGTCCCACTCCAGTCTCCCTTTCAGATCATGTAACACCTTTTCTACTTAACAAAAGGCCCATCTTAATAGGTGGTCCAGTCATGACACAACTAGGTGGTCCCATCAGACCAACTCATTGAAGTTTGTAGGACATATTTAATAATCATTTGGTGGGTGCATATATTTGCCCTACTTCACACATGTACAAGTGTGTATTATATACATGTGTGAATTGAAAATGTCATTTTTTATTTATACATATCCCAACTCCCCCTGAGACACTCTCGGATAGTGGGGTTACGGTCAGGGCATTATCAACGGTGACCCAGGAGCAATTAGGGTTAAGTGCCTTGCTCATGGGCACATCGAGATTTTTCAGCTTGGGGATTCAAACTAGTGACCTTTCGGTTACTGGCCCAATGCTCTAACATCCTACCCACTAGACTACCTGCCGTGTGCCGCTAGAAGCCTAATATCTGGGAGAAAAGGTATTGATCTAGCTGGCTGAGGGGCAAAGGTAGTAACGTTAAATACTACTAATAGTAATGTTTGTTTTTGTTGGAGCCTTTCTGAGTCCACTCACCTGGTGGATGGACACTGCGTTGACTATGGGTTCAATCATGCCGCTGTCAGAGGAGATCACCAGGATCTTGTAGGGTTTGATCCAGATAGGCACGCGCTCCTGTTCCCAGATGATCTGGGAGAGGGAAGAGAGCGGTACATAATTAGTCCAGATAAAGTATATACAGGAGATTATACTGTCATGTAAATGCTGGGTGTGTATATGTGGAAAGAGAGGTTCATCCTTGCTGTGTTTGTGGAGCTAGAGAGTCTCCATTAAGAATGACCTGGAGCTGCTGCAGCACTTGAGAGGCCAGGAGCTCTTGCCGAAGGTCGTCGCCACACTTGACGATGACTGACAACAACCTCCAGGTAGGGATGTGTCCATATGGGGAGCCCTCCCTTATCCGCCTATTCAGAAGAACACAACAAGTACAGGCACATACAATTAGCAAAGCTCAAACCTTTCCTCTAGCCTTGAGGTTACCATCAAGGCATGCAACACCTCCACGGTCCACTGTGGGGATTGAGTACGCACTGAACCTTCTCCTGCCACGGCTCCTTGAGGGCCACTGCTGAAGGGTCCTCTGGGTCCCGTTTGAATGTGGTGGGTGTGTGAGCTAGCTGCTCTGAGAGACGCCGCCTGTGTAGTGGGGGAAACACACACATTCACCATCACTACTGAAGAAGCATCATATACATCACAGTTTGAAAGACTACATTATACCACCCAAGCTAGCTCTCTCCCAGCTATTCCTCTGTACCTGATGTCTCCAGCAGCGATGAAGATGGGCTCCTTGCTGTCCAGGCTGGTGATGCTGTCCACTGAGAACTGGGAGATGTTGTCACAGCTGTTGGTGTGGAACTCTGGGAGCTGGGATAACAGAGGAGGGGAAAGAACGGGGGAGAGGGTGAGTACACAGCCCACACTCCTTCACTACCTGATAAGGGTAGGTGGGCTCCTGACCCTTACCTCCACCTGCAGATCCCTGATGTCGTCCACAGACCAGGCTTCGTTATCCTCATCGTAGTTGTGAACCGTTGAGAAGCCCCCGGCTCGCTGATCTGCCGTGATGCCGCAGTCCGGAAGGTTCTCCACTGAGCGCGTGCTGCGGATCCTGGTCTCGGAGATCCGCACCGGAACGTTGGACGTCTCAAAGTCCTCACACTCCAGAACCTCCACATAGATGAGGTACGGCGCCTGACCAGGTAGAGGTGATTGTTTACATGTTTGTGTTGGTGCGTCGTCTCATTCTACACTGTGTGTGTGTGTGATCTCCCCCTCACCTTGTCTTTGGAGTTGAGCACCACAGCCTGTGTGTGAGGGACGCGCACCACGTGGTGGTCGAAGGCGGCGGTGGGCAGCCAGACGCGGGCGGGCAGCTTGTGGTTGAGCAGCGAAAGCTCCGAGATGAGCCGGGACGTCTTCTGCTCCTTAGTGGGCAGCGTGGCCAGCCGCTTCCCAATGCCCATCAGGGACTTGATGAACTCTCTCTGCGGTGCCAGACGCGCCGGCTACAGAGGAGGAGGAAATCAGATGTATGAACATAATGACCTTTGGAGTAATAGTGATTTGTAAGAATAGTTCAGTGTTGTGTTGGAACCAAATACTCTCTACAACAACACACCTTCTCGTGTTGACCCCCAGAGAACAGGGAGCACCACTCCCTTGTCAAATTACAACAGCAACTTAGATGTACAGCCATGAGCCGCTGCTCCATTTGTGTCAAGTTAGTTTGAAATGATTCAGAAGTCAAGGCCCATTATTGCAGCTGATTCAAGTGAGCAAATGTGTATAATCGCCTGTAGTCTCAAAATAGCCTTTTAAAAAGCCGAAACCCTTCAGCAACCAACATGACACAAATGTCAGAAGATAAGACTAGTTGAAACATGAAAGACCAGAACTTGAAACCATTGGCAAATCATTCATTTGAGGCTAAATTATTGCAGCAGTGGTTTAAAGAAGTCCAAGTTTACACAAAGCCCCAAAACATATACAGACATATTTTGTAAAAATAGAAAATTAAAGCAATAGAGTGGAGGTTTATAAGCATGTATCACAATCTGCACCCGTAACAACCATAGATACACAACTGAAATATGACCCCAAAAAACAATGACGAACAGATCCCACTGCTGCCACCAATGACCTGACCTGACCCCTGAAGGCTATTTATCTCTGGAGCCCAAAGTTACATATTGAGATACATGCTTACAACTCCTCACTTCGCATACAGAGAGTAGTCTACAACCCGGCTGCCAATGGAGACAGGCAGCCATCACCCCAGAATGCACCACAGAAGTCTGTGGTGATGGAGGCCGTTAACTTACTGTACCAGTCTTAGTCTAACAATTAAGACTTTCAGAGCTGGAGCTCAGATCCTGGGAAAGGTGAGAGGTTAAAGTACAAAGTAAGGAAAGGGGGGTGGAGGGAAAGAAAGTAAAAAAAATCTTATTTTTTAAAATGTTTATACCAACAACAAGAATCATAATTAGGTAGTATCAGACTGTATGCCCCCAGTGAATGGGAAGAGGCTGATTTGTGTGCCTGTGTATTCCAGGGTCTTGTTGTGAGGAGTGACAACAAATCTGCAGCTCTACAATGATCCCGTTTATCTGGGTGAACTACTACTAACACTCTCACATGATACTAAAGGTCACAGAGCATGGGGAATAGAATAGAGGAAATAAGAGACATGAGAGCTATGTCTATAGAGCATGGGGAAGCAAGGACAAGGACAACATTAAGAGAGATGAGCAGAGAAAAGCTTCCTTTATGAAAGTCTAGTGACATCCAGTGTTTATGAATGGTTACTCACAACAGACTGTCTCACTACACATTAATCAGGGGGAGGAGGAATGATGGTGGGAAGAGTCCAAACTAGATCCAGGCCTTCAGAAAGTATTCACCCCCCTGACTTTTTACAGCATTTTTGTTGTATTACAGCCTGAATTTTTTATTATTTTGGGTCACTAGCCTACACACAATACCTCATAATGTCAAAGTGGAATTGTGTTTTTAGAAATGTGTACAAATTAATGAGAAATTAAGAGCTGAAATGACTTGAGTCAATAGGTCGAATATTCAATCCCTTTGTTATGGCAAGCCTAAATCAATTCAGGAGTACAAATGTGCTGAACAAGTCACATAATACGTTGCTCTGTGTGTAATGATAGTGTTTAACATGATTTCTGAATGACTACCTCATCTCTGTACCCCACACATACAATTATCTATAAGGTCACTCCGTCGAGCAGCGCATTCAAACACAGATTCAACCACAAAGACCAGGGAGGTTTTTCAATGCCTCGCAAAGGCACCCATTGGTAGATAGGTACAAAAAAAATGAAAAGCAGACATTGAATATTCCTTTGAGCATGGTGAAGTTATTAATTACACTTTGGATGGTGTATCAATACACCCAGTCACTACAAAGATACAGGCGTCCTTCCTAACTCAGTTGCCGGAAAGGAAGGAAACGGCTCAGGGATTTCCCCATGAGGCCAATGGTGATTTTAAAACAGTTAGAGTTTAATGGCTGTGATAGGAGAGAACTGAGGACGGATCAAAAACATAGTTACTCCACAATACTAACCTAAATAACAGACTGAAAAGAAGCCTGTACAGAATAAAAAAAAATATTCCAAAACATGCAACCTGTTTGCAGTAAGGCACTAAAGTAAAACTACAAAACATGTAGCAAAGAAATTAACTTGTCCTGAATACAAAGCATTAGGTTTGGGGCAAATTCTTGTAACACAACAAAATGTGGAAAAAGTCAAAGGGTGTGAATATTTTCTGAAGGTTCCACACAATTACTAGACACCTTGAACTCTCCTCCCAGTGTAACAGTGATGGTGCAACAGCAGTCTTTGTTCACACCATGTGTTTTACCAGCCTTTGCAGAAGGTCACGTGAGACTGAGACAGAATTTTCTGCTGCACGATGACATGAAGTTGGCACATCACATAACAGTATATTTAAATTCCCTTCCTGAATTGGCCTGGAATTGATTCTGACCTCGCGCCATAATGGGGCAGTATGTCTCTATAGTGGAGTCTCAATAAGAGAGTGGGGAGGTTGTGTTTTGGGTACCTCTATAACAACAATGATAAGGAAGTTGTGTCAATGACTCATCGATGACTAAAGGAACTAAACTGGTGTATCAGTGACTCGTGAAGAGACTTTGCAATTGAGATTTGATTTTCAATTGTGTATCCAACGACTAAACAACTAAAAGTGTTCAAATGTTTGATAATAGACCCGTTCATGCCTGAGAAGACTGCCTAATCCTAGATTATCACCCATATCAGGAGGGCACTTCCTTTTACATAATGACAGCTCTGCCGTTTCAGGGACAGTCCCTGAGCACCCTGTAGTGGTGATGACTGAGTACCTTTACATGCACACTAATAATTAGATAGTAAACTGATTATGGCAGTAGGCCAAGCACGGCAGGAGTCATGTAAACACGTTACTCTGCATATCTCAATCAGCGCACGGTCATAATCAAAGTAAGCACCAATTAAAACAGCTGGTTTTCTGAGCAATCTTTCAAATGACTAGGACATGCAAAGACCTTAATCAGAGCTGTAGCAGTGTTACTGAGCACGAGCAGCGCAAGCTTCCTCCTTTAGCGCCAGTGAAATTAGTTCAGAAAAACTGAAAGTGTGCATCTTAGAAATAGTTCACATTCAAACTTTTATGTCCAAACTCAGACTCAAATATAATTCACAAACGTTTATTTTGACTGGTGATTATCAAAGTCCCATCAGGTAGCCTGATTTCAGATGTGTCCATGTAAACTGGATTATTAGGGGAATCCTTCTTCTTGCGAAGCATGTAAATGTTTAAATCCAACTACTATAATAATAATCTGATTATTTACAATAATTGTACTATTGTGTGCATGTAAACATTAGCTACCCATCTTCCTTCAACGATGACGACAAGAACTACCGGTCTTATCAGTGTAGCTAAATTAACCATTATGACAAATTCTTTACTCTGGTGTTTTTGTATCCAATAGCTACCAGGTTAATAGCCGAGTACTGATGATGTTGCCACATGGTCAGTCGCCATAGCGAACTAGTTTCTCCCAAGATATCACCAGACCTCAATAGAGAACTCTGGGCATGGTGTTTCTAGAAGCACTGTGACCCTATAGTAACACTGTCTCCATGTTTGTAAACCGAAGAGGGAGCTAAGAGAGAAAGGAGGAAGTGACCAGAGGGAAATCACTGAGCTTGAAACTGAACTGCTGATTAAGTTTGGTGTGGTAGTCACATATACACATGCACGCACGGACACACACATACAGAGCTTAATTGGTCAAAGATCCTTTCTTCAACATTTTTATATTTGAGTCATTTAGCAGACGATCTTATCCAGAGCAACTTACAGCAATGAGAGCACACATTTTTATACTTTATTTGTACTGGTCCAACGTGGGAACGGAACCCATAACCCTGGCCATGCTCTACCAACTGAGCTACATGGTCCCAAGTGGGAACGGAACCCATAACCCTGGCCATGCTCTACCAACTGAGCTACATGGTCCCAAGTGGGAACGGAACCCATAACCCTGGCCATGCTCTACCAACTGAGCTACATGGTCCCAAGTGGGAACGGAACCCATAACCCTGGCCATGCTCTATCAACTGAGCTACATGTCCCAAGTGGGAACGGAACCCATAACCCTGGCCATGCTCTACCAACTGAGCTACATGGTCCCAAGTGGGAACGGAACCCATAACCCTGGCCATGCTCTATCAACTGAGCTACATGTCCCAAGTGGGAACGGAACCCATAACCCTGGCCATGCTCTACCAACTGAGCTACATGGTCCCAAATGGGAACCGAACCCATAACCCTGGCCATGCTCTATCAACTGAGCTACATGGTCCCAAGTGGGAACGGAACCCATAACCCTGGCCATGCTCTACCAACTGAGCTACATGGTCCCACGTGGGAACGGAACCCATAACCCTGGCCATGCTCTACCAACTGAGCTACATGGTCCCACGTGGGAACGGAACCCATAACCCTGGCCATGCTCTACCAACTGAGCTACATGGGACCACGTGGGAACGGAACCCATAACCCTGGCCATGCTCTACCAACTGAGCTACATGGTCCCAAGTGGGAACGGAACCCATAACCCTGGCCATGCTCTACCAACTGAGCTACATGGTCCGACGTGGGAACGGAACCCATAACCCTGGCCATGCTCTACCAACTGAGCTACATGGGACCACGTGGGAACAGAACCCATAACCCTGGCCATGCTCTACCAACTGAGCTACATGGGACCACGTGTGAGTTACATAACCATGACACCTTCTATACAGAGACAGAAGAGGAAGTATTATTCCCTGCTCTGTCTGGAATATGTGCATTCCACTGACCCCAAACCCCAATAGCATGTTATCTCTGGGACTATTTTTCAGACAACTGGTGATAACAGCTACAGATTAAGAGTGCTGGACTGTGAAGCTCTTTCTGTTCTTGTATAATGCCCCCCCATTGGACACCAAGCAGTTGCTTCCAAAGTTAGCTATCCCACTTTGAGAGACACCTGCCAAGATACAGAGAAACAAAGTGACTTAGTGGAAAACAAAAATGTGTATATACTCCCAGTGCACACCTCGTCCTGGTTGCTCTCCACCTTGGGGTTGCTCGCTGTCCTCTTCAGGTTGCTGCTCAGGCTGATGCTGACCGTGGCGTCCGACTTGGAGCGCTGATGCGTGCGCTTAGTAGGCGACAGACCGTGCTCTCCGCCCAAGCCGTGCCCGTGCAGGGATGGTGCAGCAGTCGGAAGTGGGCAGAAAGGGGCCAACGTCAGTGGCTGGCGGGCACGGACTGCAGCTGGTTTGAGTTCGTCGGAGAAGATGAGTTTGCGTAGCTTGGTGCCGCGCGAGTGTCGCTGTGTGGAGATGTGCATGTCGGAGGAGTAGGCGCCCAGCAGCCAGGCGCACTGCAGCGAGAAGGAGATACTCTGACGGCAGCGGTGCACCTGTGGTGGAAAAATGATTTGATGTGAAAGGAGCTATAGAGAGGATACATTTCTAACTCTGATGAGTAGCTAGCCACAGAGGTAGTTCAGGGAGGTAACATACGCACCACGTAGGGCTTGATGGCGTCTCCCACGTCCTCGTCCATGTGGATGTACATGTTGAGCAGCTGCGGCAGGTAGAAGTCCACCTCCTCGTGGCGGAAGCTGAACAGACGGTTGCCGATGTAGGCCTGCACACCCGGCTCCTTGGAGTTGTGTAGATAGGAGATGGCCATTGACACGTCGAAGAGTTTGGACTCAAACAGCCGCAGCAGCCACGACTGCTTGGAGGGGTTGTGGCGCTGGCGCCGCCGCGCGCTTTTCACCGAGCCTGGAGGCAGTGCCTCAGAGTCCTCCTCCCCGGGGATTTTTGGGGGCTTGATAGGCTCTGTATGTACAGTCCCGTTGACCAGTGTTTGGTCTGTGCTATTGCCACCATCAGACCCAGGACCTGACCCCTCACTTTCGCCTTTGAGAAACTTCACCTTCTGCAGCACCTCCTGGCAGGCCATCTTGGCCACCTCGGGATCGATGACCAGGGTCAGCTCGCCCACGCCCTCTGAGATGACATCCAGGGGTGGGCTGGAGGCGGCTGGACCATCGCTGTGAGTGGGGCTGGGACTGGTGGTCTGCTGATAGTGGTAGGATCCAGAGGAAGGGGAGGAGGGCAGAGAGAGTGAGGGAGAGGAGGAGGCTGTGGAGGGGCTCTGCGGTTCTAATTCCTCTGGCTGTACAGCAGACAGACCCAGCTCCGTGTCACCCATCACGGCCGCTCACCACACTCCCACTGGGGCCAGACAGAGACAGAGACACAGAGACAGAGAGACAGAGACAGTAGGAAACAGAAAGAGGTTTCATCATTGTTTTGGCCCTCAACGTGTGACAGACCTAGGTTTGTGGAGGTCATGACATTTTGTCAGCAGGTTATTGTCATGCAATAGACTGCCGGTCTCACGGTAATTGACTGTTAATTAACAAACACGTTTAGCATATCCAGGCCTCCACGCATACAAGCCGCATAAAAGCCTTTGAAACAATTGGAAAGTTGAATTAATCTATTTAATATACACAATCACAATGAATCCATTATGTATTTTAGGCAGGTCTTAAGAAATATGATATGAAGAAAATGTATTTCAGAAGAACATGTTTTCTGGCTATGCGCCATGCCATTGGCTGTAGGCTTGTTAATTTAGTTTTAGTTTAAAAAAACACTATACTGTTTTGAGAAGTTTTTGATGTGATTTTTGACTGCATTTTCATCGATATTAGAGTGGTTGGAGGGACAATAGAGCCCTGAATACCAGGCCGTTAGCGACCTGATGGTCGTTAGCGAGTTGGGTACTATCAAAGCATGTCCAGAGTGCATAAGTGGAGATTACCGTGACATGGAATTCTACTGCGGTCATGAATCATGACTGTCGGAGTGGCGGTAATATGGTCACCTCAACAGCCCTAGACAGGCCGCAAGTCTGCAAAACACAGCCCATAGCTCCTTTGATTCTTCATATAGCATTTACATTGAACAGGAATCAGGTTTGGGCTAAGTGGAACAAAGTGCTCAGTGTGTAAAATGGATCTGACAATCTGTGTCCGTCTTCCCATCAGTCAACTAACATACTGTCTGTAAATGCAGGCCAATGATCTTTTCTATGAGTCACTGTCCAGCCATCTGTCCTTCTATGAACGTGTTCGCCTGACTGAGGTCACTGTCTTCCGGCAGGCCCTGCTATGTAACGCACATGGCCATACACACCTGCTAATTCTACTGAGCAGATTAGCACCACAGCAGCACTACCTAGTGCCATGCACTACAGGCCCAAAGCAGGGAGAGGGAGGGTTGTCTCTCTGAAACCTCTGTTATCCATCAGGTGTCAATCTTCAACGTGGTTAATAGCACCCCATCACAAGCCATCCATCGTAGAACACAGTGAATAAGGGATCTACCAGAAACTTCACGACTACAAAGATGAAACCAATACATTTTTCACATTGTTGAATCAACAATGTGGGCTAAGGGCCTCGATCTTTGAGAAGAATGGGTGCAGTATAACACTGGTCCTGCTGTATAGGACTTGTGTGGGTGGTGGAGCAAAGTACTTCCTCATTGGGCTAGTATCCATCAGTCTTTTTCTTTGATCAATATGCTGAAAAATTAAAACTCAGTTTTGGTGGGTGTTGAACAAAAGTGTCAGGTTTGTATACAGTGTTCAGCAGATGGAATATAAATTAACCCTTCGCTAGCTGGCTGCGGCAAGTTGTTGTTGAATTAGCCGTTTCAAGAAGCAGGGACAAGGCAAGGAATTACGCATAGCTAGCACTTATCCAATCGTCCAAACAGAATCATACAGGTGTCTAGCCAGCCAACACCGTCTAGGCAAGGGGTGTGTCATGGAGATAGGTATACAAACATTTGACACGTGTGGTTAACGTTATAAATATGCTGCAGTTGCAATTAACTTTGCTCGCAAATAACGTTGGCAAAACATTTACTAGAACGTTAACGTTAGATAGAGATGGCTAACTCGCCTCAGACGAGTAACGTTAGGTAGACAATCAAACACTAGCTATCTAACTGTCAGTAGTTAGTTAACAGTTCACTAGCCAGCTAGTTGTCGAGCTTGCTGACTAGCTCAGAGCGTAACGTTATTTGCTAGGTAGCTAACATTAGTAAACTATTTATTCTAGTTAAATTATCTATAATTTAGTAGCTATAGTTTAGTAGCTAGCTCCTTCTCATTCCTGGTCAGATTTAGCCATCTAACGTTAACTACATATCTTCCTTAAACGATAAGAAATACCGGTGTTATCATAGTAGCTAAATTAACCATTATGACAAATTCTTTACTCGGGTGTTTTTGTATCTAATTGCTAGCTACCAAGTGAATAGCCGACTAGCTGCTAACCTAAACCTGAGGGATTAACGTTAGCTAGCTCGCTTGCTAGCACATAAGTAGCTAACGTTACACCAGCTAACTTGCGTATCAAACTCCTCGTTTTCTTTAAGGCCACGCCACTCTGAGTGCTATAAACAATTAGAAACATAACTCCTACCTTAAAATTGTATTGGATGGTTAGCTATTTAAGTTTTTTTTATCTCCAATATCTCTGCTCCATTTAGAATGCGTTCAGTCCCTCAAAGTGCCGAGTTCTCTGAACAACTTATTGGAGAGGTGACAGACTAGGGCTGCCTGCTTAGTGCCTGTGTAAAATATATTTGTCCATTATGACAAACTACTCCACAATAAGTGTTGTTGTAAAACATAGAAAATTGCTGAATGAAGAACGTGTAAAATTTTAGCTACATCCAAAAGTGCGTAATATGGTAGAGTAGGGTGCACTATGATACCAGTGTATTACACATAGGCGACAGGAGGTTGGTGACACCTTAATTGGGGAGGACAGGCATATGGTAATGGCTGGAAAATAATAGGTGGAAAGAGATCAACATCAAACACATGGTTTCCATTCGCTCCATTCCAGGCATTATTATGACCAGTCCTCCCCTCAGCAGCCTACACTGACATAGACCTATCCTTTACCAGTGTATTGATAATATACCTTTCATTACTATACACTTGTTTGTGTCATAGCGGATGACTAAGTGTATCGCTGGAAGCTTCCAGAGATGTAGAAGTACTATTGCCACAGATATAAAAATGCCTTTTATGGGTCAATAGTATGCTTGGTTTCCCCACTTTGTCACAGTGCTTTGACTTGGATTACACAGTTGTGCTCTGCCTGGCTGCTGTGGATGCAGGAGGGGGATGTAGCGGTGCATCACTACTACTCTCCTGAGACCTAGAAGTACTGTTGTCCCAGACCATGGTGCATCTTGGGTGTGTTTGTGTGGAGTGTTTGCCCCCCTCTGGAATTTCCACTGTCACACACACGCGTATGGCCAAGCCTGGCATGAATATAGGATTGCCGTGCTGATAGCAATGATCTATTTGCATCATCTGACCATTTTATTTCCTCACTTCTGATGTTAATTAACCACATCTTTGGATCTGAAAGTAGTATGGATTGATTCAGTTTAGGGATGTTGGAAAGTAGCTGCCCAAATCATGCCTGGTGTAAAATTTAGAAAAGTTTATAGGTCACCTGCACCTATGGGCAGTAGCAGGCACTGTTGAGCAAGTATAAATTTTAAGGCTCACTAGCCACTAAATCCAGCCAGCCAAAGGATCTTTGCTCCAGGTCACACATAACCTGGCCACCATCAAAAGTTAGTTATTTTCCAATGCAAACCAGTATTGCCAATATGTTAAGTCCTTTAAAATAAATCCTTGCAGTGATACCCACTGGCCCAAATATTATCTGAAGTGTAACTGACTCACCCAAGCTTGAGAAAGCTTTTGATAGATTTGCTTAAGGGTCATGCTTCAAGGTCATTCCAGACATGTAGTGTAATGAACCATAGCTATGAGACTCAGTGATCAATTATTATTATCATTCTATATAATAATGTAGGAATATGCAGTACATTTATTCAATGTATTTAAAACCATTAATATCTTGCAAATGAACATTATCAATGAGTATTTAAATCAAATGAACTATATAATTATGCAAACCATTATTAATGTAGCAGAATTGGTAGACTGGTGGTTAGAGGTAGTTAGCGTAATAGAGCGTTGGGCCAGTAACTAACTGAAAGGTTGCTGGTTTAAATACCTGCGCCGACAAGGCAAAAAATATGTTGTGCATTTGAGCAAGTCACTTAACCCTCATTTACTATAGGGGCACTGTACTACTATGGCTAACCCTGTAAAACAACATGTTTCACTACACCCATCTAGTTTCCTATTAAATTAAGAGTAAACAATCCAGACATACAGATTCATTCAACCCTGCTGAACACACACACACTCAGGCCATTAAGGAATGATGAAAAATGAGAACGTCTTCATATTCTTAAAAAACAGTACGTCGCCATCAGATGTTACTCTATGAATTCCATATGTTAGAATTTGTTTATTTTTTTAAACCTCAGTTTCACCACTGGCATTGGAAGTAACAAAGAACATTTGGTTCATAGATGAGATAATGACTTAAGGCACAATTATGCATTTAAAGCAAAGCAGCATGGAATGAATAGGCAGCATTATCGGGCATGAGGCTCGAGGGTATGCCTCCTTCCCCACCCGTTCCCAACTAATATGAGTTACATGAAGTCTATGTAAAGTATGATGGGAATGAGAGGGGGAAAACTGGGGCCTCCTGCGTAACTTTACAGCCAGATGTCAGAGGTGCAGTCTCCCCCAGGGTATCGTAGCTCGTGGGCCAAGGCCGGGCCATTGGGCTCTTTCCCAAAGTCGACCAGGAAGTTCTCATTCACCTTGAGGCCACCATTGGCTGTGTTCACGTCAATCTGCATCATAACAGAACCCTCCCTAAGGCAAAGAGAGAAACAGACAAGGGAAAATAAGAAATACAGTCAAGTATTCCATTTGATAGTGTTTCTAGCTATTGGTGTTCAAAACATCTTATTGAAGCAGCCCATGATATTGAATAACACTTATAAGAGCGATAGCATACAAATCCACGTTTTGATAGCTTACAACAAACCTGTTCCTGACATGTGTGCATTGACCACAAGTATGTAAAGTGGTGGGAAATTGTAATACTCGAGTAAAAAGATAGCTTCATAATAAAAAAGTCACCCAGAAAAATACTACTTGAGTAAAAGTATTTGATTTTAAATATACTCAAGTATCATAAGACTATCTACTTAAGTAGTACTTTAAAGTATTTTTACTTAAGTACTTTACACCACTGAGTAATAGAAAAATCTAAGACAGGTGAACAAGTCCTCACTTGATCATTTCCGGGTAGAACTGCTTGTCCCAGCCACTGTAGAGAGAGGTGGTGACGTACAGTCTCTTCCCATCCAGACTGAGCTGCAACATCTGGGGGCTCCCTGGGATCCTCTTCCCCTGGTGTGGATCACATGTACACACAAGTCGTTATCTGCACCTTACAAACACAACCTAAACACCTACTTTTGACCTACTGCAGACATTCTGCTAGTGTGTGTGTGAAGTGAGTTTGGGCATAGATTGTTATTCTTACACACCTTGATTGTGCGTGGGGGTGGTTGGCTCTGATTCTCTGGGTCCTCCAGTACTTTGACAGGGCCATCGTTTAGGATGCTCCCTCCCAAGAAGAGCTGAATACACAGGGAGACAGTCAGTGGACAACTAACAATTTCAGGAGACTGTCCTACCTAGCCCTAGCTACCTTAAGTTGAATGAACTGAGTAAGTCGCTCTGGATAAGAGCGTCTGCTAGATGACCAACATGAAAATGTAGGAGGCCACTTGTTTTTTTTATTTATTTTACCTTTATTTAACTAGGCAAGTCAGTTAAGAAAAAAATCTTATTTTCAATGACGGCCAACAGTGGGTTAACTGCCTGTTCAGGGGCAGAACGACAGATTTGTCAGCTCGGGGGTTTGAACTTGCAACCTTCCGGTTACTAGTCCAACGCTCTAACCACTAGGCTACCCTGCCGACCCTACACAGGTACGCATCACATAGGCAGACTGATGAAGATGATTAATTTAAGTATCCACATAAAAAAAGAACATATGCACTTGTCAGGTTTAATACCTCTGTCCAAGACCATTGCCTGTAAGATGAAACATTTTTGGTGGGTTTAAAATAATCAGCCATGTTGTAAACTTGTGATGTCACCTGGCCAGCCAGACGTGGGTTCCTCCTGTTTGTGATGTCATACTGTCGTATGTCTCCATGCAGCCAGTTACTGAAGTATAGGAAGCGGTCGTCCAGGGAGATCAGAATATCTGTGATCAGACCTGAGATGAACAGATCACACATCAAATTCAGGAAAACCCATTTCATTTGGCATTTCCATTTGATTATGGAACGGGTAGCTACACCCAATTCAAAATCTTCAATATGTACTGGAAGTGTTAAATGTATCCCTAATCTGCAGTACTCTCCCATCAACATTTTCCCAGACACACACACACTCACTTGGCATCACTGGCAAAGCCCATCCCTCCACTTTCTTACTGGGGACGTGGATAACCTTCTCAGCAGCCCATTCTCCTTTCTGTTGATACAGTACCATTTTGTAAGACACTAAGCCAAAAACAAAAGCAAGAGAGATCAGACATGTTATTCTGTTTTTTCCTATGCATTAATGTTTTGCTCACTGGTGTCCTGTAGAAACGGAAGACGGTTCCTTGGAGTGCACAGCCGACGTAGCCCTCCGTGGCGGCGGGATCATGGAGGAAGCGGATCTCCAGAGGAATGGCGCCCTCCTCCCCCAGGTCCAGGGACTGTAGCCGCTTGTGAGTGGTCCAGTCCCACACGTGGATCTTCGATCCATAGAGACCTGCAGACAGAACAGCAGCATTGAAACATTTCTCTCTACTCAACAAGTGTAATACAAAACACATGTATCACCTCTATTTACACACCTTCTTTGACATGTTCCAGGCTGAAACCGTAAGCGAGGGCTTTGGGCGCTCCCCATTCGGTGCTCATCATGACGTTGTGTCGGGGCTGGTACCAGAAGTCATAACCAAAAGGTGCCGCCTCACCAGGCAGCTCCCAGTTACCAACCACCTCAAACGTTTTACCATCCAGCAAGATAAAGCCACCTGAGAGAAACACATCCTGCATCAGTCATCTAATCCAAATGAATATTAACTTGCCTAAATGACACTCCCTTGCCCCGCCCAGTATTCTTTATCATTGTGGATTGTAGAGCCTTAGTCCCTTATTATAAACTGGGTGGTTCCATCCCTAAATGCTGACTGGCTGAAAGCTATGGTATATCATACCGTATACCACGGGTATAACAAAACATTTATTTGTATTGTTCTAATTACGTATGTAACCGGTTTATAATAGCAATTTGGCACCTCAGGGGTTTTTGGTATATGGCCAATATACCACGGCTAAGGGCTGTATCCAGGCACTCCACGTTGCGTCATGCATACGAATAGCCCTTAGCCATGTTATATTGGCCATAAACCACACCCCCTCGGGCCTTATTGCTTAAAATATAGGCGTGTGTTATTCATCCCTATCCTTATGATACAAAGTAAAGTGTTTCAAGGTCACATGCATTGCATGAGGCTGAGGACAAGGAGAGAAGCATCAGGTATTGTCTGCTTTATTTTGCCCAGAACACACCGTCTGTCCCCCTACTGCAGCGTGTTGTCTCCTCCTACCTTTTCCATTGCCAGATGGATCTCCTATGCTGCTGATCATAATCTGGCCACTGCCCAGGCAGTGTGTGGTGTGGGGGTTGGCCAGGCCCGTCTTCCAGAAGATATCCGTGGGCTCCACAATCTGTGAGGAAGCAATCCTTTGGTTTAAATCAGATTACGACCTGCATGGGAAGGACACTTTCCTTTACAAAACAAATGATGCATATTGGGCTGTTGGTGAGAGATGGGTAGGAGGCTTGACCAAATCTGTACATTCAATTGTCTGTTTTTGTTTCGTTGTGTGCTGGAGCTCCTTGTATGACATTGCGTGGTGTTGACTGGATTTGATGTGTCTGTTTCATTTGTTGAGGTTCTGAAAAAAATAATAATTGCACAACAGCTGTGCAACATGGTCATCGAGTACTGTAGTATCACTATAATCAATCACCTGCTGTAGAAGGGTGACCCTTTACCTTGTGCATCTGTGGCGCGCGGGGGTCTGTCCCAGTGTCCACTATGTAGACCCGGGAGGAGATGAGCGAGGGCAGGATAAGTCGGTTGCGCTTCTTGGATGAGTCGCCAAAACAGCTGCTGCAGGCGTTCCAACCAGAGTGGTGTAGCTCGTCATTCAGGTTGGGCATGGGCAGTCTGTGGATGACCTGTAGGCGCAGACATTACCAGGTCACTCTTTAATCCACAAGGTCAAAGGTCATGTATAACACTGTCATCTCTTCAGTATTTAAACTACCGACCACTGTGACTAATGAAGACAGGTGTGAAATCAAAAGCAAGGCAGTGGTTGTTTGATGTAGATCAGCAGTACCTGACAATAAGTAGGAGACTTGGGGTCCACATCGACCGTGGCAAGGTAGTCTGGTTTTTGGATTCCAGTGTTGCGATAAATGCAGGGCAGGTACACAATCTCCTCACGTGGACCTTCAAAAACAAGAGCCCCATTTCAGGAGGCACTACTGTCATTCACTCCTCCTTGACCACAAGAACAAGGACCATGACAAACGCAAATCCCAAAGAGGGATTGATATTAAGGGTTGCACTATTTCCTAGTCAACTGACCAGTCGGGTAAGTTGAGAGTGCTCTGTGGTTTCCCCATCGGGGGAGGTGTTTGTTTTTTTACTGAATATAACCAAACAAAGCGCAAAGAATCAAACCAAAGAATTCCAGTAGCCTACAACTGATGTCTGGTTCCTGCCAATGTTTCAGTAAAATAGACAATTTATGGCATTTGTGCATGTAAATATTTTCATGCAACTGACAAACTCAAGGAACCCCAAAAAAAAATGTTTTTTTTAAATAGTCCCGACTTGTCCAATGGGCAAGTGCCCTGTAGACCTTAATGTCAATCCCTCCTAAAACACATGGGGTGAGCTAAGCTGGTCTTTCCCAGAAAACGACACTCACCCTTCATGGCATCCAGTGGGCTTTTGTAGCCAGGTCCACAGCCTGTGCATTTAGTTGCTGAAAAAACAAACCGCAACTGTCTTTTTCATAGAGAGCTCAAAATAACTTTACTACCACACACAGCAATCTCTGTTTTTACTATTACTGCTGAACATCTATGGCAGGTAACCACAGAACTGTCACACCTATAAGTCATATGCATTCGTCATACAGTTGTTGGGCATATGTTTAAAATGACCTAGAAGTTTCATCACAGGTAAGTCATGTAGACACTTTTCATACTTTTTGTTGTAAAACTGTTGCAGAATGAGTGTGTGAAAGGAGACATTCATTTGTCCACTTTGTCTTCCTTTCCCAAGGTTGCTGTTACTGGCAGCCATCAGAATCGTAGATAAATGCACTTTTACTGTACAAATCTGTAATGCAATGTTATGATTGTGAATGTTAGAGAACAAATCAAATCTGCACAACATGGTCCCAAAAATGCACTGTTTATTTACCCAGCCAATGTTTGACCCTAGGGTCAAAATAAATAAACAGAGCACTGTTTTGTATATCAGTGTGCAGATTCTGTTCATTAATACATCAGAATCATAACATTATATAGCAAGGTCATACAGATATACAGTGTTAACTATTTTTTGGCCAATTGTGTGTGTAAATTTAACAAAACAAAAAATATATTAAAAAATTGACGTTCCCACTATGGTGCCAACACCCCACTGAGAGTTCCTGCTCCCTAATCATATGTCTTGATTTACAGAATAATAGCAAGCCACTCAAGTCAACAGTGCAGACATCGATTCACAAGAGACTGACAGGGTTGGGTCAGTAACCATGATTTTTTTTTCTCCCACCTTTATTTAACCAGGTAGGCTAGTTGAGAACATTCCCATTTACAACTGCGACCTGGCCAAGATAAAGCATAGCAGTGTGAACAGACAACAGAGTTACACATGGAGTAAACAATTAACAAGTCAATAACACAGTAGAAAAAAAAAAGGGGGGGGGGGGGGGGGGGAAGAGTCTATATAAATTGTGTGCAAAAGGCATGGGGTCGGCCAAAAATTACAATTTTGCAGATTAACACTGGAGTGATAAATGATCAGATGGTCATGTACAGGTAGAGATACTGGTGTGCAAAAGAGCAGAAAAGTAAATAAATATGAACACTATGGGGATGAGGTTGGTGAAAATGGGTGGGCTATTTACCAATAGACTATGTACAGCTGCAGCGATCGGTTAGCTGCTCAGATAGCAGATGTTTGAAGTTGGTGAGGGAGATAAAAGTCTCCAACTTCAGCGATTTTTGCAATTCGTTCCAGTCACAGGCAGCAGAGAACTGGAACGAAAGGCGGCCAAATGAGGTGTTGGCTTTAGGGATGATCAGTGAGATACACCTGCTGGAGCGCATGCTACGGGTGGGTATTGCCAATGCCAACAATGGTTCAGAGACTGTATAGATTTCAGATAAGCTTCATTAGCATGAATGGTAAGGCTACTGTTGCTAAAGCAAAGTGAGATAATGACATCATATAATGTATATCTGTGGAACTTAGGACTCTGCTGATCCAGAGTGCTGGTTGTCTTTGGCATTGTACCAAATCCTGCCATAATTTAGTGCTGCCTTTACTTGGAATAAACCATTGCTTTTGTCATGATCAAAGCTGTGCCTTTTTCCTTACACCTGGCAAACAATGGTTTTGGCCTAAACCATTGTTGCAGCTGAGAAACAATAGTGAAGAAAAAAAACATGTGGAAACCACAGCAGATGTCAGATATCAAGCAATCTTCCAGGAAACTAGTCTCCAGTCCAACATTTCCCAACACAATTCCTTCTAAGATACACAAGTTCAGCTTCCGTTCATTTAATGGGTTTGACTGTTGCAGGTCCAAAGAAACCTGGATGAGCCTCTTGCATCATTGATGGATCTACCAAATTCTCTGTTATGGAAATAGGCTAGTCTAACTGTCAAAAGGACATTTTCATTTAATTGTAGAAATTAAAATGTAATAATGCATAGAAGGTTGTTGTGGTTCTGCTGAAGCATCATGATAAAGTGGATCATTTAAGATGAACAAGGCAACAAGAGCAAGAAACCTTTCACCTTTCACACTAAACCCCAACCCCCCCCAATTTCCCGTCACTGCACACGAGAATAAACAGCTACTTACGCAGTGTGAAGCAGGTGGCTGCATCATTTAGACCAGTGTTTCCCAACCAGGGGTACTAGGAACCACTGATTTAAACCACCAAACCTATGCAATTGTGTGACCAGGTGTTTAGGTCCATGCTGAAAACACTTTTTACTTTATAAATTCAAAACGGTGTGAGAAAGACAAAGTATCCTATAGTAAAACATAGCAAGCAGCTTAATAAGGGAAACATTACATGATTAAATCTAATTGAGACGCCGCTGTAACTTCCATTTCTTCCAGTCCTTTTGAATTTGTAAGGCAATGCACGAGTGCCAATATGTAAACACATTTGTATACGTCATTGTCGGTTAAACTAACTGACTACTCAGCAATGGAATTCGGATTCACACATTTTCAACAAGAACTGCCGCACGGACGTGCGCAATTACTCACACTTATTTTCGTTTTGGACATATTTCATTAGTTGTCTTACTCAAATATGCATTTATATAACACAATAACACATTCAGCTCTAAGTTAAATTACTAATGAAAAGTTGACACTATGGAGGTGGTTAGCATTATGTTCTAGTCCACGTTTAATCATTAACTTCGTCATTACCCATTTCAACGTTTTGACAGATTTCCTAAAAGCTACGAAAACGAGTGAAAAAGCATGAAGATTGGACAAACCCATCCCGCAGACTTTATTCGTCCAAGGTATCCACAAGGATCCGGGCTTTCTATAAATTCTTTCAGCTGATATGAGAGTGGAGGAATGGTTGGGCAGGTTTTGTAGGGTAAATGACTTGAGGGGAAAAAAAGGGGAGTGTTTATGGCAGCGTAACGTTGCACGTAGAAATAAGTATTGAGTGCATTTCGTTTTGCATGGCCCGGTGCCCCGGCGGTGGAGATTCCGTTTTGCGACCAATAGACAATGGCATGATCTAAAATATATAAACCCCACCCAACCGGGGCACAGGGCGATGCCAAATGAACTCATCCATTAATATATGAAAGAAGAGATACCCCCGCGCGATTGTCCTGCCCTCTGTTATAGTTTGATAAGACTTGCTTTGATGGCAACATAACATTTAGCTGACACGTTTCTGGCGCAAAGCAAGGTAACATGTTCTGCACTATAAAATAAATATGCAGTTTAAAGTGTTGTTTTAGTTTATTTCCTATGGTCCATACTGATTAGATATACGGTCTATTAAACTCACGCTACCTTCCTACTTAGTCAAGGGGTCATCTCTTGCGTAACTCGACATGAGGGAATGTGAGAATAAAGCCACAATCTGGAGTTTTACCAATATTGTGTTTCAGTCCGTAGACAAAAACAACCTATTTCAAATGAGACGCAGCTATGAATGTAAGGACTTAATCTATAAAAGATTGACTGCTTTTTTAATCATATTTTGAAGATATACATTAGACTTAAATGACATCAAAAACAGAAACAGTAAAGTATTAAAAACGTATATTTTGAATTAGGCCGTATGATATGATAGATAATTGTACAAACCCATAAAACATTTTTAAAGTTCTATTTGATCAAGAATTGTAAGGGTAGGCTATGTCATTAATCAAAATGACCACTGAGCTGCAGGAAATATCCCAGATTGTGCCTCTCACGCCTAATCAAATGCAGGAAATGTTTTTCTTACAAGAGATTCAGAATCTTCAGGACGATTTCAATAACCCCCATGTCCCTTTGGAAGTATTGAGCAGACCAAAGACAAGTCAGAAAAGAAAGGATGCATTTAATATCATCTCTGTGTGTCCATGACTGTGACAAATGAGGTACAGTTCAGATACTTGTTAAAGAACATATTGGACATCTGCAAAATGCATTCGATATTATGTAACTCCATAAGGAATTCAACATTCCCAACATTTCTCAAGCTTGTCAACCCTTCCTCAGTACTACAATCTGACAGACACAGGCAAGAGAACATGGTAGTTCACCCAAATCACATTTGTTTATAAGTCCTTAAGATAAATAGAATACTCTATATAGCTGTAAGCCGTCATTACTAGCCTTCTAGCAATATGGTTGAGTCTATCTAGCCCATAGATTAGGCTACTTTCAAGGTAAGGAAAGAATGTATGTAAAGTCATTTGAGTGCAATAAGGGATAAGGAAGAAAAAGTTGGGGGCAAATTTGTAAACCAACACCAATCTGTCAAAAAGGCATTGAACTTTTAGAAAATACTAAACAATGCATAGTAAATATTCTCAAACTGAATTAAGAATGCATTAATGTACAGTATAGCACCTTAAAATGTTTTGTGTTCAGTTGATGATCTCTTTAGATTTGATTTCTAACACCACAAGAACATGCCTTACGATTGATGGAGTTTGGATCCAGTCTGTTGTGCGTCATAGTGTTCATTAAAGCAAAACATAGAACCTGTCAAGTCAAACAAGGGATACCCACTCAGTTTCCCCACACTGATAACATAAAAAAAGGTTCAAAGGTTGACCAATTGTACTTTAACAGTATGCACTGTAATCTTCTGTGGCCATTTGCAGGGAAGACCCACAGGCTGTGTGGCCTAAGGCAACACGGCAGATGTTCTTGAGTAGGACCGAAGTATTCAACTCAGAGTTTGTGAAAGGGAAGGACTAAGAGGGGGAGACCTCCTCATGGGACCCTCCTGGCTCTCTGGCAGCGGCTCCATCTCTTCTTCTCCCTTTTCCAAGATGTTTTCCTTTGTTGTGTCCATTTCTATAGCTACCTTGTGATTCTCATCTAATGTCCCTTGTTCACTTTCCTGCTCTTCATCTACCTTCCCTTCTTTAACCTCTTGCTCCTCATCTACCCTCTCTTCTCCAGTCTCTTGCTCCTCATCTACCCTCTCTTCTCCAGCCTCTTGCTTCTCATCTACCCTCTCTTCTCCAGCCTCTTGCTTCTCATCTACCCTCTCTTCTCCAGTCTCTTGCTTCTCATCTACCCTCTCTTCTCCAGCCTCCGTGTCCTTTGTACCCCTGCTGTCTTCCTGCTCGAGCTCTGCTGGTGACTCTGGTTCCAGAACCTCAGGACCTAGCAGGGCCTCTCTGAGAGTACTCATCAGCTCTGACTGGGTCTCTGCCAGAGTCTTGGTCATTTCCTGGTCCCACTGCCCAGGGACCAAGTCAGTAAGGTGGAAGGACTGTCGCAGCAGATCAGGCTGTTCCTCTAGGTAGGACAAGGCCTCCACTAGCCAGGCTACTAGCAGCTGCACTAGGTCTTTGTGTGTGGCCCCTGCTGCCCCACCCTCGGCAGCCAGCCGGGCCCAGCGGGCCAGCAAGAAGCTCTGCAGCACGGGCCGCAGGCACATCTCCAGGGGCTGGAGGCGGCAGGTGCAGCCAGCGGGGACCACGGCCGGAAGGGTGCCAGTGGCACCAAGGGTGGTCAAGAAGTCCTTAGACACGTGTCCACGGTGGCCGTCCAGGATCAGCATGCCTTTGGTACTCCTGTTCTGGTCCAGCATATGTTGGCGCCACACCTGAGACTCCCACAGTGCCAACTCCTCGTCCCTGGTGAATCCCTCCACCTTGGCCTCCAGCAGGACAGAGTTGGGGAGGCCTGTGCCCTGCATCTTGGGGAGCTGCCCCTTGATTAGGACCAGGGTGCGTAGCATGGTGCCATCGGCCAGCGCTGAAAGATAGATGGTGACCAGAGGTTCCCTGGTTCCCACCAGCTGGAGAGCCTCTTCTTTATCCACTTTGGCTGGATCCGCAAGCGCCTCAATGTCTACAAAGACAGACAGCTCGTCCATGGCAGCTATGCCTGTGTGGGGCAGATCGTGGGCCTGGATGTGCTTGCGGGTGAACTTGGTGAAGGAGTTAGCGCTGTCCTCCATGGAGCGTGGCAAGCGGAAGCTGACCGTGGCAGTCCGCCCAACAGCCTGCCAGCCAAGGCTATGTTGCAGCATGAAGCTCACAGCCCAGTCGTAAGAGATACGGAAGGCGCTGCTGTGACCGTCTTGGCTGTGGATCTCAGAAGCCCTCTGAAAAAGGTTCTTCTCGTTGAGCGGCAGCTGCTGCTCTCGCTGGGCCATGACCCACTCCACCATGCGCTCCACCGCCTCTCCCTTGCCGGGTCCCCGGCCATCACGTTCCAGCTGCTTCTCCTTGTTCTTCAGCCAGGTCCGGATGAGATTAGACTGGGTGGATAGCTGCTTGGCGGCTTGACGTTCCCCGCAGCACAGAGCGAACAGCACTATCCTCAGCAGACGCACAGAGAGGGTGTCCTTTCGTTCTTTTACCACCGGGCGTACTGTCGGAGGGGTGACGGGAGGGTCAGATAAGGCAGGCTGCTGTTTAGACTCCCCTTCATTAACAATTTCATCAACGTCCTTGCCAAGACCTTCAACCTCCATTTCTTCATTGTCTGTGTCTGAGCCCATGTCCTCCACTGGGGCCATTGCCTCGTCCAGGTCACTCTCCGGCCCTAAGGGACCCCACTCGCTGCTGTCGTCAAAGCGGTCTGCTCCCGTGGTGTTTCTGCAGGAAAGAAAGATAAGTGGTATTTGAGGCATGACAGATAAAACATCTCAATTAATCACAATATTTTGGGGGGAGTAAACTGTGTGAAACGGCTGGAGTGTGTCTCGTAAAGTACCTCATGTTCTCCATGATGAATCCAACATTAGGGGAGCCTGTTAAAAAAAAAAGCAAGAGAGGATAAGAGATTTAGATTTGAAAAGAAAGAGCACGCAGCTAAATGTAAGTGTTACAACAAACATTTCTGTTTCAGGTTGAACTATGTAGACTTTGTTTTCCCTGTCATAATGTATTATTAATATCATCTTTCACAGACAATGTTTTTGACGCTTGTAAACTCATAGAGATGAAGCTAGTCTTGAATTGATTATATACTGTATGTGTTTTGGTATCACAAGAGATGATATTATTGTGTGTGCATCTACAAAACATCAAATAAATGATTGACCTGAGTGGTGGGGTGAGAAGCCATGATACTCCCAGAAGCAGCTGGGCTGCTTGCACAGGTTGGCTTTGCAAACGATGCATCCAAACACGCTCTCATGTCGCAGGTTCTTCAAATTGCAGTTCTTGCATCTCTTGGTCTTGGCGGTGAGTTTAACCAGTCTGTGCCTTAGTTTATTTGGATTGCCTTGCAGGGCAACTTCTCGCACGCTCGCTAGTCCCTCTTTATTCTCAGAGTGGATGCGTGCTTGTCTCTCTGCACACTTGGCTAGCTGGTGCCCTAAGCGCTTTCGAAAGTTTGCCTGGGTAAAGAGTCCACCCTGCACCCATGACGGTGGGTTCTCTTTGCGGCTCTCCCGCAGCACTATAAAGGCGTTGACTATGCTCAGGTTGACCAGGAACCAGAAGAGACTGCGCCAGTGCTTGTCTAGTGGCAGCCCTCCTAGAGGGTTGCAGGCAAGCAGCTGTTTGCAGATGTCCACTCCTCGCATATTCTCCTGCAGAAGTCGGAAGGCTAAGGGCCGCTCGATGGGGCTGAGTTCGCCCACTTTGGTTTGAGACTTCCTCCACACTGTGTCTGGCTGCCCTGGCCTGGCATTGGTAGACAGGCAGCCCATCTCCTTGGTGTCTTTCCAGCGGGTGGCCAGCAGGGGACCCAACTGCCTCTGCAGGAAGTCCCCAGGCTTCTCCAGCTTACCCTGCTCCCACAGCTCCCTGGGGAGGATGGGGCTTGGTGGAGGAAAGGAGCTGGAGGCGTAAATGCCCTGTTCCAAGAGCTTCTGCATGAGAGGGGCAGAGGCCAGTGAGCTACCCAGGAAGAGCTGGTGGTGTTTCTGCTGGAGTCCCTCCACTAAGGGGGGAACTACACTGAACCCCAGCTCATTCTCCTTCTCCCTCCCCATGTGGATGAGCAGTCGGTGGCAGTAGCCCGACTTGGAGTCACACAGCAGCCACACCCCTGGTTGGGCCTTGGGGTTCCCTTTGGCTTGGCCGGCCTCCGTCTCCAGGCTGGGCAGCAGGGCCCGGTCGATGGCCAGGCACCGGTTGGGTTGGTAGGCTTCCCACATGGAGTCGCCAAGGATGCTCAGCATAGGTCTGAAGAGACGCAGCCTGTCGCTGCCACTGCCCTCCCCCTCCTCCTCCTCCTCCATGGAGGTGAGCAGACTACCCATCCAGATGTTGTTGGAGATCTGCTGGAAGCGCTTGATGGACATGGCCCTGAAGAAGGTGTGGCAGTTGTCGTAGTGCTGCCAGGACCAGTAGTTGGCAGGCTCTGGGAGGCTCTGAAGGCCCATGAGGATACTGAGACCTATGAAGCCCTTGATCTCGTGAGCGGCAACAGGGACCCAGTCCGGGTCACGCTGCCCAAGAAACTGGCAGGTCTTGGCCTTGGCGTTGGTCTCGTTGGCGATGAGCTCCAGGAGCGAGTACGGGAAGAGCAGGTTGAAGTAGTCGACAGCGTCGCTGTTTTTGTTTAAGGACTGGCGAGGACCGCAGCTCTCTGTGAAGTCGAGGATGGTTGTGGAGTTGGTGCCTCTCAGCAGAGGTTCTCTCCAGTTCTCCATTAACGCCCATTCAGACCTCCCCACTTCCACACCCCCCCCGGATTTGTCCTCCTCCTCTTGGCAGAACTCAATGTCAGACTCCAGAGACTCTGTGGGGGAGGGAAGGGGATCACAGGAACAACAGTTAGTCTTTTGCTCCACAGAGCCAAGTTGACAACTTTTCTTTTATAAACTCCCTGGGCCATTTCTTATGTCAGCCAAGTCCACTTTTACAACACCATGTGTATAGAACAGGGAAAGATATAACACCTTCACAACTGGCCAGTAGTCTGAAAACAACATAAACGGCAGAGGAAAACAGATTGGTATGCAGACTGTCTCCTTGGTAAGACATTACTCCTCTGCACTTGGGTCATTTTTAGACTCCACACATTTTCCTATTTACTTTGGCACAAAACATGCTTTGGAGTGTGTCTTGATGTACAACAATCTGTCAGTTCCTGTAATGCAGGGTTCCACAAGTGGCAGCCCACAGGCCTTCTTTGTTGGACATAAGACTGTAAACACACCAGCAAATCAGGGCCAGGTGATTTACATTTCCTGTTCCAACGTATTCCCACGCATAATAGAGAGATATGTGATCTTATACAAATGTAAGCAAGGTTTGAAATGATGTTTTAGTCAAATATTATATCCATTTGGGCTTTGAGGTCAATTTGCAGTCTACAAATGATTTGTAATTATGTTTTGGCCCCCTAACCATCCCCTCAAGAAAAACTCAAATGGGCCCGTGGCTGAATCTAGTTGATGATAGTGTGTGAACGAGCAACATGGGATGCAGCCATGTAGAGTTCTTTGACCTCATTAATGAAGAGAAGGGGAATGTATGGTAACAAACACCTGTTGTGTGTGGTTGTGAATAAGTGTGTGGTTCATCTTTTTCCACATTACTTTTTGTAGACACGCACACACACACACACACACACACACACACACACACACCATTTCATTTTTTTTTTGTGTTTACAAGTTTGTAAAAATAGTTTTACATTAGGTAGGGCCAATAGCTTTAGTGCGACCTCATGACCAGAACATAAGGCCTTGTTCTAACCAATATAGATGTACAAATATTTATGATTGAAGGCCCCCTCTGGTGTCCTATATGAGGGGATTTTATGGGCACTCCACAATATCTGGTGTGAACCATGTCTCACTGTACAATATCTGGTGTGAACCATGTCTCACTGTACAATATCTTGTGTGAACCATGTCTCTCACTGTACAATATCTGGTGTGAACCATGTCTCTCACTGTACAATATCTGGTGTGAACCATGTCTCTCACTGTACAATATCTGGTGTGAACCATGTCTCTCACTGTACAATATCTTGTGTGAACCATGTCTCTCACTGTACAATATCTGGTGTGAACCATGTCTCTCACTGTACAATTCCTAGTGTGAACCATGTCTCTCACTGTACAATATCTGGTGTGAACCATGTCTCACTGTACAATATCTGGTGTGTACCATGTCTCTCACTGTACAATATCTGGTGTGTACCATGTCTCACTGTACAATATCTGGTGTGAACCATGTCTCTCACTGTACAATATCTGGTGTGAACCATGTCTCTCACTGTACAATATCTGGTGTGAACCATGTCTCTCACTGTACAATATCTGGTGTGAACCATGTCTCTCACTGTACAATATCTTGTGTGAACCATGTCTCACTGTACAATATCTAGTGTGAACCATGTCTCACTGTACAATATCTGGTGTGAACCATGTCTCTCACTGTACAATATCTGGTGTGAACCATGTCTCTCACTGTACAATATCTTGTGTGAACCATGTCTCTCACTGTACAATATCTGGTGTGAACCATGTCTCACTGTACAATATCTGGTGTGAACCATGTCTCTCACTGTACAATATCTGGTGTGAACCATGTCTCTCACTGTACAATATCTTGTGTGAACCATGTCTCTCACTGTACAATATCTGGTGTGAACCATGTCTCTCACTGTACAATATCTAGTGTGAACCATGTCTCTCACTGTACAATATCTGGTGTGAACCATGTCTCACTGTACAATATCTGGTGTGTACCATGTCTCTCACTGTACAATATCTGGTGTGAACCATGTCTCACTGTACAATATCTGGTGTGAACCATGTCTCTCACTGTACAATATCTGGTGTGAACCATGTCTCACTGTACAATATCTGGTGTGAACCATGTCTCACTGTACAATATCTGGTGTGAACCATGTCTCACTGTACAATATCTGGTGTGAACCATGTCTCTCACTGTACAATATCTGGTGTGAACCATGTCTCTCACTGTACAATATCTGGTGTGAACCATGTCTCTCACTGTACAATATCTGGTGTGAACCATGTCTCTCACTGTACAATATCTGGTGTGTACCATGTCTCTCACTGTACAATATCTGGTGTGTACCATGTCTCTCACTGTACAATATCTGGTGTGTCTCTCACCATGTGAACCATGTCTCACTGTACAATATCTGGTGTGTACCATGTCTCACTGTACAATATCTGGTGTGAACCATGTCTCACTGTACAATATCTGGTGTGAACCATGTCTCACTGTACAATATCTGGTGTGAACCATGTCTCTCACTGTACAATATCTGGTGTGAACCATGTCTCTCACTGTACAATATCTGGTGTGAACCATGTCTCACTGTACAATATCTAGTGTGAACCATGTCTCACTGTACAATATCTGGTGTGAACCATGTCTCTCACTGTACAATATCTGGTGTGAACCATGTCTCTCACTGTACAATATCTGGTGTGAACCATGTCTCTCACTGTACAATATCTAGTGTGAACCATGTCTCTCACTGTACAATATCTGGTGTGAACCATGTCTCACTGTACAATATCTGGTGTGTCCCATGTCTCTCACTGTACAATATCTGGTGTGAACCATGTCTCACTGTACAATATCTGGTGTGAACCATGTCTCACTGTACAATATCTAGTGTGAACCATGTCTCTCACTGTACAATATCTGGTGTGAACCATGTCTCACTGTACAATAATCCTACCATGTCTTTCAGTGTTCACAAGGGGAGATAAGCTCAACACCTTGTGCAACAAAACATTTGGCATCAGGCCAAGTTAAACAACAAAGTAAATAACGACAGCAACCCACCACAACTAGATGTCAAATCATGGGGCTCTTTTGCTGGCACATTTTGCACAAAATGTCACCATGAATGTTGCCATCCTGGTTCTACGTTATAGTACATTTAATGAATAAGATTAATGGTGTATAAATGTTCATGTCTAAATGCTTATGCATTGTACGTAGTAGTATACACTTTTTAAATTGTGCTAGCAATTTCAAAACATTTTCTAAACTGCAAATATAAAGCATCTTTCTCCTTCCATGGTAAAACTGACATGCAAAGGCTATCTGTTTGGAGTTCTGTGGGGAGCTTGAAGACACCTACCATTTGGTGTACAGGTGCTGGAGCCGTGACTTGGGTCCTGGGCCAGGTGCTTGGCCATAAGGTCCCCTGTCTGAGAGCTGAAGTCACAGAGCTCACACCGCAGATTCAAATAGCTGTGTGGAACAGAGGGAATGAAGGTTGGAATGTGTCCCTAGTAACTGGCAAGGCAAAAAAAGATCAAAAACACAACAGAAAAGGTGTCCATTACCAAGGGGGGGGCCGCTTGTGCAGGGGGACCCGGTTGGTTTTCATACGTGGTGCATGATTTCTGCAACAAGAGAAATGAACACTATCAAACTGTCCAAGACATCTATGATCAATGAATGAACCATTGTTTCTTTGACTAATAAAACATTATCTATATTGAAGCTTGACTCACGTAATCATGTGGTCTGCGTAGGAGCGCGAACAGCAGGTGCTGTAGGGGCACACAGCACAGTGGACGAAGGTGGGGTAGTGGTCGGGGAAGCTGGGTACGTCTGAGCTGCACTCCATGCACCGCTGCTTGACTAGAGACACACTGTAGAGGTCACACAGAGGTCAGACACTTCAGCCACAATATATGCGTTTATACATCACCCTGGCCGTGAGCCAACCCTCCAAGGGTGTTTCAGGGAGAGTTGGGATATGCAAAAAAAAACGTATTTCCAACTCACACACACGTATTAATACACACTTGTACATGTGTGAAAAATAACAAACACCCACCAAATGATGATTATGTTTATACATGCTCTCAGAGGGCAAGCTAGCGCTACTGTCACACTTCTCAATCAAAAACTAAGTCTGAGATGAATGATTGGGATTTGTAGTCCTGGGATTTGTAGTCGCTCCATGTACAACAATATAACTATTACTCACCTCCGTTTCTGAAACTTGGTGAGCAGGTCCAACTGCTTGATGGATTTCCTCATGGTGGTTCTGGTTGTTTGTGGAGGTGGTTTGGACTGATGTTGTAGTTTATGTTGTATGTTGGTGTAGGTCTGGCCCGCCTGAGGAGTGGGGCCTGTCGTCTTATAGTCCATAGGTACATTCTTGGGCAAGGGCAACTGTCCCTTGTGGTGGGAATATGCCCTGATGGTCACCTAAGTACACAGACAAGAATATAACACAGTGTTTAACCCCATTCTACTTATGAATACTATACCTATACTAATATAACTCCTTCTTGATCTAGGACATGCATTTCTTTTTGGTTAACCGTTGTTCTGTCCAACAAGTAAATTGCCTGAATCTCTACGCTCTTAGAAAAAAGGGTTCCAAAAGGGTTTTTCGGCTATCCCCATAGGAGAACCCTTTTGGGTTCCATGTAGAACCCTTATTTTGGGTTCCATGTTGAACCCTCTGTAAGAATTCTACATGGAACCAAAAAAGGTTCTTCAAAGGTGGGATGGGAATAGCAGAAAGCACCTTTTCAACTAAGAGTGTAGATAAAGTGGCAAGACATTTCTCTGTGGATGACGCCACTTTGTGGCACAAGTAAGAGAAGGTCTAATCAGTGAAATGAAGCTGTTCATCAACTCACTTTAGTCCCAGGTTGGAGCCCCTCCAGCTGCTTGGGTTTGCGGAAGGTCCTGTGGCTGTGGGTTTTGTGCTCCATCCTGTCCGTGGCAGAGAGGAACTGCAAACGGCACTTGTTGCAGTGACTCGCTCTACTGGCCTGAAAAATCAAGAGTTGGGTTCAGCGTTTCAGGGCTATACATAAACTGCAGAAGAAATTGTGATCTCGTTTTGTCTTTGTACAAGAGTTTACCAAACACTTTTTCTTGCAGTATCACTGCCTTTATAAAACATATGGGACCGGTTTCCCAGACCCAGATTAATCCTAGTCCTGGACTAAATACACACTTACAATGAAGATCCTCTGTTGAGATTGGTGTTTAATCTAAGACTAGGTATAATATGAGTGTGGGAAACCAGGCCATAAATACCTTCCTTGAAGTAAATTCTTTACAACAGTTTTAAATGGGAACAATGCTTACTTTTTTATGGTCCTGTGTGACTTAGTTGGTAGAGCATGGGACTTGCAACACCAGGGTTGTGGGTTTGATTCCCACGGGGGACCAGTATGAGAAAATGTATGCACTCACTACTGTAAATTGTTGTGGATAAGAGCGTCTGCTAAATGACATAAAATGTAATGGGCCTGGGTTGTTCCTCTACCTGGTGTCGTATGTAATGCTGCTGGTAGGAGTTGGGGCTCTTGAACACCTTCAGGCAGTAGACACACAGCTGGTTGCATGTCTTTGCATGATTGGTACAGAAGTGGTTGTACACATCAGAAAAGAAAGAAGACCGGTACCGACACACCTTGAAAAGAAGAAGGGATGGGACTTCAGGAAGGTGTGGTTCTGAGAGGAAATGGAAAGGCCAGCTTTTATTCTATCCTGTTTAACTGGAGGTGAAAGGTTACCAACCTGGCAAATATAGGGCATCTCTCCTGGTTTGTGGGTGTTCTTCATGTGATGCAGGAACACAGGCTCACTCTCAAACGCCCACTCACAGATCTTACAACAAGCTGCACGGTCAATAGAGAAAACGAATCACAAATCCTCCATCAAATGCAACTTAGTTTAATCATAAGAAAATATATCTCCCAGGATGCATATTTAACAACAGGTGAATATGTAAGTATGGTAATGAGAGGGTGTACTGGAAGACTGAGTGGGCCCGTGGGCATTCTCCACATGGTACTGGAGCTGGGCGCTGGTAGAGAACTGGCGGAAGCAGTGCTGGCAGGAGGTCAGCTGGTCCACCCATTTAGTCATCTCTGGGTGCTGCTTCATGTGGTCCATCAGCCTGCCGAGCACACACACACACACACAGTTAACATCCTTCCAGCAATTGAGATTTGCATTTGCATAGTTCTAACCCTTCAATAAGTGGTCCAGATACTTTTGTGGCAATATATCACATGCAAACATTTGATTGATACTTCTACCCCTAAATGTTGTCATTTCAAATCAATTTATGGTCAGTCTGTATGTGTACATACTGTGTGTGTGTATCTGGAGCAGGGGACCCCATCCTTACCTAATGTTGCTATTGGACCTCTTGGGACAGATGACACATTTGAAGGAATAGTTCAGCTTCGTGGGCTGGCTGTCGACCAGGGACTGTTGGCCCGCGAAGTGGCCATAGTAGAAATCATCCACTAGCATAACCACCTTAGGCGGAGGGTCTGGGTTGGAGCTGGGAGCCAGTTCTGGCAGGGGGTTCTGAGTGCCACTGCTGCTGGAAGGCCCAGCAGTAATGACCAGGTCTGGACAGCAGAACTGGGAGGGGGGAATTCAATACAGTTTAAAATTGCCATCATTCTCATCATTACTAGTGGTGAATGTTCATGGTTTAATATCTGGAATGTTCTATGGTGCATATGATTAAGCTTCTTACACACATATGTCCTTGAAGTGCTTCTTGCATTTTGAATTGGGCTCCACATCGGGGGCATATCTTTACCTCCCGATCAACTGTAAAACAAACAGAACAGGGAAACATTTGACCAATGTTCTGTTCAGCGACATATCTACACTTAGAACCCGCGAGGGAATATGATAATGAGCAATAGATCTGATATCGATGTAATTACTGTACCTTTGGTGTTGCCCTGTGTCAGGGGCGTGGCCACGGGTACATTGGCCTGGCTGTTGCTCTTGACGATCTGCAGAAGCTGCGATTGGAGAGCGACTGGGACTTGGTTCCATTTCACTATAGCACAAAGGAAAGCAGGGGATGTTCAACAGATGTCACTATAGAGACAAAAGCTGTACTTCATTGAATTTAGACCCACCCATAAAATAAGAATTTACAAATCTGAGGCTGTGAGGAAGTGTTGAGTAGAGTGGGCCGGGTGCCCATGGTGCTAGCCGTGGTGGTGAGGGGGGCGTGACTGGGCCCGCGGATGGTGAGGGTGGCAGGGATTTGCATAGTGGCAAAGGTGCTGGGCACCGCCTGCCGTAAAACACCACTGGGGCCAGCAGTGGGCCTAATCTGTGCAGGCTGGGTCACAACCTGAGGCATCCCCATAGACGGAGCAAAGAACTGCCCTCCAGGTCCTACCATAGGAGAGAGAGGGCTGTTAACAAAATGGTGTTACTATACCATTGGGACCCCTGTATGTCTATTGTAGCTCTTTGAAAACAGCACTGGATAAAGATGCTGAAATTAAAGACCTAAAGTTATAAAATTACCAGAGAGTAGGGTGATGGGTCGAATCATCTGGCCTTGCTGTAAATTCAGAACTATCCCCATAGGGTTCTGCCCAGGCCTGACGTTTCGGACCGGGAAACCCTGTGACATATAGTAATGAGATGAAGTTAAATACATTCTTAAATGCATTCCACCTCGCTGAGCTGAACCAAAGCAGGTCAGAGAAGATCCGTGAGCACTGATGCAGTCCGTACCTGGGTGAAGTAGATCTGCTGGGCATTGGCCGGGCCGGCACCAGGGTTAACAGCTGTGGGCAGTAGCATGGTGCTCAGACCTGTAGGGGTTTGGATCTGGATCAGCTGTTGTCCCTGGACCATGCCAGATGGTACCAGAGAGGGCATACCAGGGACTCCCGTGGGGACCATAAATTGAGGTAACACCGATGACGACACAGGAGCTGAGGGACACAGAGGAAGGGGGACAACCTAGTGGTTAGTGTCCAGGGCGGGATCTGAACTCAGGTCTACCAAGGGAGAAACCAATGTCTTGACTGTTAGACCAAGAGGACGTTTCCCCTTTGCTGAGAATAACACTGATTTTGATGTCGTAGGCAGGGGCTACCTCATCACAAGACCATGAGCCACTCATGTCTGCTACAACAGCTTCAGCCCTCGGTTCTATATTATAATCAGTGTTGCCACTTTAAAAAGGAGCAGCTTGTGCATTCTCTTTAGTTTCCGACTCCGAGGTGTATAACACATTTATAAATACTCCTGTACAATCAAATAATGAAAATCAATTCCTGAGCTTTTCCTGTGTTTCTGAAAGTAACGACAGCTGTTTTAACCTTTGGGCAGTGTGCGTTTGAGACACCATCCTTCCCCCCCAAAACATCAACTCACGTGCTCTAGTGGTGCGCTGCAAGACAGAGGAGGAGGACAGGATTGTGTTGGAAACCGTTGCCGGGACACGTTGTGCAGCTGAGGGAGTGAGGGAGGGTATGCTGGGAATTGGAGTTTCTCGGGATGTCGAGGAGAAAAAGGAGGCTTCACAGACTGCAGGAAACACACAATGACATAAACAGCAAGGTACAGTTAAATTACATGAGAATTAGCATCCATTCTCCTGTGTTTTTATTTGATCTGACCTAGTATTGATTCTGAGCTGTTTTTTTCAGTTTATATTCTGTATTTCTTACTTTTTATACCATTGATATTGAATATTCCATTGTTGAGGAAAAGCTTGCAAATAAGCATTTCACTGTACTATTTACCCTTGTTGTATCCTGTGCACAGGACAAATAAACTTTGATTGTATTTACCTTCACAGCATAGTCCTATGCCAGGGGTGTCAAACTCATTCCATGGAGGGCCTAGTGTCTGCTGGTTTTTTGTGTTTCCTTTCAATTAAGACCTAGACAACCAGGTGAGGGGAGTTCCTTACTAATTACTGACCCTAATTCATCAATTGAATCATACTACACCGGCTGTTCTGACACTCGTCGTATGTGGCAGGGCTTGCAAACCATTACAGACTACAAAGGGAAGCACAGCCGAGAGCTGCCCAGTGACATGAGCCTACCAGACGAACTAAATAACTTCTATGCACGCTTCGAGGCAAATAACACTGAAACATGCATGAGAGCATCAACTGTTCCGGATGACTGTGTGATCACGCTCTCCGCAGCCGATGTGAGTAAGACCTACAAACAGGTCAACATTCACAAGGCCGCTGGGCCAGACGATTACCAGGACGTGTACTCTGAGCATGAGCTGACCAACTGGCAAGTGTCTTCACTGACATTTTCAAACTCTCCCTGTCTGAGTCTGTAATACCAACATGTTTCATGCAGACCACCATAGTCCCTGTGCCCAAGAACACTAAGGTAACCTGCCTAAATGACTACCGACCCGTAGCACTCATGTCTGTAGCCATTAAATGCTTTGAAAGTTGGCGCCAAGTCTAGGTCCAAGAGGCTTCTAAACAGCTTCTACCCCCAAGCCATAAGACTCCTGAACAGCTAATCAAATGGCTACCCAGATACCCCCGCTACTACTCTGTTATTATCTATGCATAGCCACTTAACAACCCAATTACCTCGACACCGGTGCCCCAGCACATTGACACATTGTACCGGTACCCCCTGTATATAGCCTCCACATTGACACATTGACTCTTTACCGGTACCCCCTGTATATAGCCTCCACATTTACCCATTGACTCTGTACCGGTACCCCCTGTATATAGCCTCCACATTGACTCTGTGCCGGTACCCCCTGTATATAGCCTCCACATTGACTCTGTACCGGTACCCCCTGTATATAGCCTCCACATTGACTCTGTACTGGCACCCCCTGTATATAGCCTCCACATTGACTCTGTACCGGTACCCCCTGTATATAGCCTCCACATTGACTCTGTACCGGTACCCCCTGTATATAGCCTCCACATTGACACATTGACTCTATACCGGTACCCCCTGTATATAGCCTCCACATTGACTCTGTACCGGTACCCCCTGTATATAGCCTCCACATTGACTCTGTACCAGTACCCCCTGTATAAAGCCTCCACATTGACACATTGACTCTGTACCGGTACCCCCTGTATATAGCCTCCACATTGACACATTGACTCTGTACCGGTACCCCCTGTATATAGCCTCCACATTGACTCTGTACCGGTACCCCCTGTATATAGCCTCCACATTGACTCTGTACCGGTACCCCCTGTATATAGCCTCCACATTGACTCTGTACCGGTACCCCCTGTATATAGCCTCCACATTGACTCTGTACCGGTACCCCCTGTATATAGCCTCCACATTGACTCTGTACCGGTACCCCCTGTATATAGCCTCCACATTGTCTCTGTACCGGTACCCCCTGTATATAGCCTCCACATTGACTCTGTACCGGTACCCCCTGTATATAGCCTCCACATTGTCTCTGTACCGGTACCCCCTGTATATAGCCTCCACATTGACACATTGACTCTGTACCGGTACCCCCTGTATATAGCCTCCACATTGACTCTGTACCGGTACCCCCTGTATATAGCCTCCACATTGACTCTGTACCGGTACCCCCTGTATATAGCCTCCACATTGACTCTGCACCGGTACCCCCTGCATAAAGCCTCCACATTGACTCTGTACCGGTACCCCCTGTATATAGCCTCCACATTGACTCTGTACCGGTACCCCCTGTATATAGCCTCCACATTGACACATTGACTCTGTACCGGTACCCCCTGTATATAGCCTCCACATTGACTCTTTACCGGTACCCCCTGTATATAGCCTCCACATTGACTCTGTACCGGTACCCCCTGTATATAGCCTCCACATTGACACATTGTCTCTGTACCGGTACCCCCTGTATATAGCCTCCACATTGACTCTGTACCGGTACCCCCTGTATATAGCCTCCACATTGACTCTTTACCGGTACCCCCTGTATATAGCTTCCACATTGACTCTGTACCGGTACCCCCTGTATATAGCCTCCACATTGACTCTGTACCGGTACCCCCTGTATATAGCCTCCACATTGACTCTGTACCGGTACCCCCTGTATATAGCCTCCACATTGACTCTGTACCGGTACCCCCTGTATATAGCCTCCACATTGACTCTGTACCGGTACCCCCTGTATATAGCCTCCACATTGTCTCTGTACCGGTACCCCCTGTATATAGCCTCCACATTGACTCTGTACCGGTACCCCCTGTATATAGCCTCCACATTGACTCTGTACCGGTACCCCCTGTATATAGCCTCCACATTGACTCTGTACCGGTACCCCCTGTATATAGCCTCCACATTGACTCTGTACCGGTACCCCCTGTATATAGCCTCCACATTGACTCTGTACCGGTACCCCCTGTATATAGCCTCCACATTGACTCTGTACCGGTACCCCCTGTATATAGCCTCCACATTGACTCTGTACCGGTACCCCCTGTATATAGCCTCCACATTGTCTCTGTACCGGTACCCCCTGTATATAGCCTCCACATTGTCTCTGTACCGGTACCCCCTGTATATAGCCTCCACATTGTCTCTGTACCGGTACCCCCTGTATATAGCCTCCACATTGACTCTGTACCGGTACCCCCTGTATATAGCCTCCACATTGTCTCTGTACCGGTACCCCCTGTATATAGCCTCCACATTGTCTCTGTACCGGTACCCCCTGTATATAGCCTCCACATTGACTCTGTACCGGTACCCCCTGTATATAGCCTCCACATTGACTCTGTACCGGTACCCCCTGTATATAGCCTCCACATTGTCTCTGTACCGGTACCCCCTGTATATAGCCTCCACATTGACTCTGTACCGGTACCCCCTGTATATAGCCTCCACATTGACTCTGTACCGGTACCCCCTGTATATAGCCTCCACATTGTCTCTGTACCGGTACCCCCTGTATATAGCCTCCACATTGACTCTGTACCGGTACCCCCTGTATATAGCCTCCACATTGTCTCTGTACCGGTACCCCCTGTATATAGCCTCCACATTGTCTCTGTACCGGTACCCCCTGTATATAGCCTCCACATTGTCTCTGTACCGGTACCCCCTGTATATAGCCTCCACATTGACTCTGTACCGGTACCCCCTGTATATAGCCTCCACATTGTCTCTGTACCGGTACCCCCTGTATATAGCCTCCACATTGTATATAGCCTCTGTACCGGTACCCCCTGTATATAGCCTCCACATTGACTCTGTACCGGTACCCCCTGTATATAGCCTCCACATTGACTCTGTACCGGTACCCCCTGTATATAGCCTCCACATTGACTCTGTACCGGTACCCCCTGTATATAGCCTCCACATTGACTCTGTACCGGTACCCCCTGTATATAGCCTCCACATTGTCTCTGTACCGGTACCCCCTGTATATAGCCTCCACATTGACTCTGTACCGGTACCCCCTGTATATAGCCTCCACATTGACTCTGTACCGGTACCCCCTGTATATAGCCTCCACATTGACTCTGTACCGGTACCCCCTGTATATAGCCTCCACATTGTCTCTGTACCGGTACCCCCTGTATATAGCCTCCACATTGACTCTGTACCGGTACCCCCTGTATATAGCCTCCACATTGACTCTGTACCGGTACCCCCTGTATATAGCCTCCACATTGACTCTGTACCGGTACCCCCTGTATATAGCCTCCACATTGACTCTGTACCGGTACCCCCTGTATATAGCCTCCACATTGACTCTGTACCGGTACCCCCTGTATATAGCCTCCACATTGACTCTGTACCGGTACCCCCTGTATATAGCCTCCACATTGACTCTGTACCGGTACCCCCTGTATATCGCCCCGCTATTGTTATTCACTGCTGCTCTTTGAATATTTGTTTTTCTTATCTCTTATTTTTTTCTTATTTTTAATTTTTCAGGTATTTTTAAAAAACTGCATTGTTGGTTAAGGGCTTGTAAGTAAGTATTTAACTGTAAGGTCTACTACACCTGTTTTATTCGGCGTATGTGACAAATAAAATTTGATTTGATCAATCAAGTACAAGGGAGGAGCGAAAACCCGCAGATTCTCGGCTCTCCGTAGAATGAGTTTGACGCGTGTCTTATGCTAACCGACTATATGACTGGGTCATTGACCATTCATACATGTTCAGACCATGACAAGGAACGCAGTGATCAGTCCGTCACCAAGATGACAGTCAAAAGGGTGTGTCAGTCTGTCTCTGTGGCAATAGTTGGCCAATGGGCATGCTCACCGTTGTCGTTGTCGCCCTCTATGAATTCCAACTCCTCCTCCACGTCATCATACATCTGTTGCCATGGCTCCAGCTCCTCCTCCTCACATTCCATGAATAAATCGCCGTCCATATTGCTGAACGGATCAAATGTCTAATAAACAACTAAGACACACTGAACGGTTAAAATGTCTAGTAAGTGTACACTCATAAGTGTAGATCTATCGCTAGAGAACTACGAACAGTGTCAGAACATCATACAGTACATTAAAAAACACCATTGTAGCTTGAGTAAATATCAGTGTTTTTATAAGTTTCATGTGTTTGTGTAACTTGTATGAAACTATAAAGTTAATTTATTTCAAACATTTATTATATTGTAACCTTTATTTTACTAGGCAAGTCAGTTAAGAACACAGCCTAGGAACAGTGGGGCAGAACAACAGATTTTTACCTTGTCAGCTCGGGGATTCGATCTTGCAAGTCCAACGTTCTAACCAATAGGCTATCTGCCGGCTACCTGCCGTAAGCTACACTATTGAAGAAGGAAAAAAAAAGCCTATTGATTGAATGTTGGCAATATGACTCAGAGACTTGGCTTCAGAGATATAGAAAATCTGTCCAGGATATAAATAATCTTATGAAATTGAATTTCTAAAGATATAAAAATACATATTAAACTATTGAATGAAAACATTGCTTCTCTGACAATTTTTGGGGGGCAATTGTTTTAAATATATATACGCAATTGAGTTAATCTATTATTCTTCTCTGGCTCATTGTGATAGAATTTCTCGCTAAATGTCCCTGGCAACCACTAGAAAATGTACGAAAGGGGCGGGGGACAAAAATAGTTCTCTACATGTATGACAGATTTGAGGTGCATGACTCAAATAAAACAGCTGTTCGTTCCGTGAGTCTAACAAGTCATGTACATGTTTTGCAGAAGAGATGATCTCGTAATGCAATAGTCGCATTCCAAAGAGATAAGACCCCCCCCCCCCCCCCCCCTCACATTTTGTGGAAAATACATTCTGCGTCGGCGTAATGTTACTACTGACTCACAACGTGTAGGCTACGCTATTGATGTCTTTCCACTGTAACGTTTAGCGTGCACATTAGATATATTTACGGCACAAAATATATGTATTATTTGTGACACACAAACTACAGGTAAACCATAAACTATTACAGTTAAATTCTTACCCCGTCCAATATGAAGACAGAACGCTAATAAACTAGAACACACAAAAATTATTCGCAGGCTATATGTTCCCCATTGGAGGCATATTAATCCGCATGAAGGAGGCAGACGTTTACCTCTTTCAGCAAATTACATTGGTCAAAACAAAGTTTGCGTCATTTCCGCTTTAAAAATCTGCACTGTGATTGGCTCCCATCAATGTAAAGAAGAGAGGCGGAGCAAAGCATTTCAGGAAGTAGGGTTGCCCTAAAACTGCGTTGTTTTAATAAATTTCATTAAAAACGTAGTTAATTCAAGTCAATTAATTTCTAACACGGTAATTAATACTCAAATACATGAAATAGTATTAATTTCAACCAAATTTGTGTCAATACTAATATCCATACACCCACTAAAGGCAAATTCATTGAAGCTGCAAGCAGCCATTTTGTTATATCATGATGCTATTTATTAGCCCTTATTCATGACTCAAATTCCATTGCATTACATTGAGCCATTTGTCTTCCTCTTTCGCCTTGTGAGAAAAATGCCCAGACGCTCGGTCCCTGACAAAATGCTGTCTAAATGCAAATACACCTCACACGCGATACAATTTTGGAAACATTTAGAATTGTACTTTCATATAAGCAAGAAATAATTGTTCAAATACAAAAGCTACATTTACTGTGGAGTTTAGGAAAGAACATTGCCTCAAACCGAGACTACACTTCCTACCCTCCAATTTCCAATGGCGCGGAACTGTGGAGGAAGTGTTGTACTTTGGCTGGGTGCTGTGTTTTTGTCAATTCTGCAGGGTGCAACAATGATGTAACTTTGCTAAAAATGCATACAGTAAGTGTATATTTTGTATTTGAAAGATTCTCCCACCCTGAGAAAAAAACTGTAGGCCTATCAGAAATGAAGATTATTAACGTTTCTAAACTTTAAAACAGTGACAGGATTGTAGTTCCTTGATCCAGCTGGGTTCCATGCTTTCAATTGAGAACTAAAGGGCTGGGTTCTGGAGAACTAACTATTGATGTGCTGATTAATGTTACATACTCACATTGACATTTTATGTTCTCACATTACAATTTTACAGAGTGAACTGTGTGTGCGCGCGTGTGTGTCAAATAAAATAAACAAATATTTGTTACATGCGCCGAATACAAGTGTGAAATGCTCATTTACCAACAATGCAGTTCAAAAAATTGAGTTAAGGAAATATTTACTAAATAATATAAAAGTAACACAAGAAAATGCCATAGCAATGTAATGTGTGTGTGTGTGTGTGTGTGTGAGAGAAAGAGAGAAGGGGTCATCATCCATGATAATTTATTCACTTTGGGATTCATGTACATGTAGTCCACTCCACAAAACAATGTTACAAAAATACTGCTTATAGGCTATAGGCCTAGGCTGTCAACAAGGCACATGGTGGCTACTTTGAAGAATCTCAAATATAAAATATATTTTGATTTGGTTAACTTTTTTTGGTTACTACATGATTCCATATGTGTCATTTCATAGTTTTGATGTCTTCACTATTATTCTACAATGTAGAAAATAGTAAAAAATAAGAATAAACCCTGGAATGACTAGGTGTGTCCAAACTTTTGACTGGTACTGTATTTGGAAATGTGTACATATATATTTTATTTTCTTCTCTTAGGTTATAGGTTTAGGCTATTGTAACGCTGAATTGACCAGTAATATTACTGTGAGGTAGCAAACATAACCCATCCGTGCAGCACATATGGCATGCTATCTCCCTCTGGTCCCTATACATTTGATAAAGGACATGTGTTATGCAGCAATAGGTCTTACCTCAAATAGCCTAACCAAACAACTATCACAGCAGCCTATAAACATACAGATATTAGCCCGACATTGTGATGTCAAAGTTTATCATTGTAGGCAGCAGATTAGCCTAAATGGCATGACATGGATATAGTCTTTATGCCAGATCATGTTCTAGGAATTGTATTCTAGTCAAATGCATTGTTATACCATTCTGCCTATTCATTTGCATTGGTATGTTTACATCTGTTTGCAGCGTTTTCATTCGCTGGACTGGGCTCACTCAGTTCACACCTAGAGATGTAACATAACACTTTGTATTTCGACACCACTGCTGCTCTCGTATTGCCCATGATACATTAGAGAATACGATTGTAATCTCTTCGTAATCTGAAGACAGACGCGAAATCCCTCTATTTAAATTGCTTTAAACCTATTAATAGCCTCGCTCTCAGATGAGAGCATCATAGCCGGCAAAACATCGAAATATTCCTAGATTAGAACGAGGTGACTCCCAAGGCGAACGGTATTCGGTCCGTCCACCTATGATCTGGCAGGTTTTTGACCAAGGCTACGGATAAAATGTGGGATGAAGTTGCTCGGTCTGCGCCGGTTAAGTATGGCGCTGTCATAGCGGTCACAGTGATCTGTAAGTCATGGCCTTTGTTTTTCATTGTACTATTTGAAACGTGTTTGTTACAATGAAATAACCAAGTAAAAAAATATAGAATAGACTTTGAATTAAATGTGAAGGCGGGGCAAGGAAATCACTCAGAATATGAAATCGATTTAACGGTTTTAAGAAAAGGCTCTAAAGATATTTTTCATTCTCTATTATCATTCAACTTGGTTTGTCTTTTTGTCTCTTTTATTATTGTTTTATTAGAGAGAGCGCTAACTTTGTTGTTATTTTGAATATTAAACAGACAATAACAAAATTGGTTGTGTTAATTGTAATTTGTGAAGAACACTTACTAAATTTGTCAGCATATGTTTATGCTCTCTTTGCAGACATCTGTTATTAATAAGATGTTATCTTGATGTTATTCAATGTTTTTTAACAGTTCTTTATCACAAACATATCCCAGCTCTTAATATCAAGTGCACAGTTAACTCCTATTCATACATTCCAGGAGCATGTTAAAATGCTCAGAGTTTCTGTCTGTCTACCCAGAAAAATTTGTCCTCCAAAAACACATCATCAGCTCAGACATCAGAGCTTCCCTGTCAGAGTTCTAGTCCATATTCCTGGTCACCATAATATGTTGCTCTCAAATGAACCCACTACACTCTTAGAAAAAAAGGTTCCAAAAGGGTTCTTCGGCTGTCCTCATAGGATAACTATTTTTGGTTCCATGTAGAAAGAACCCTTTTAGGTTTTAGTTAGAACACTTTTGGGTTCCATGTAGAACCCTCTGTGGAAAGGGTTCTAAATGGAACCCAAAGTGTTCTACCTGGAAGAAGAACTGAATAACCCTTTTAGGTTTTAGATAGCACCTTTTTTCTAAGTGTACAGCTTTCAAGCAATAATGTGGGAGGGTATCAATTCTCTCCATGTTGTTTGTTGCACCGACAGGCGTTGTTCTGTTGAGAAAATGGATTGCTGGGGGTGTGTGTCAATCTTCAGTCCAATTACGTGGCAAGACGGTGTTGGTCACCGGTGCCAACACTGGCATTGGCAAGGAAACGTGCCATGACATGGCACGTAGAGGTATGGCATAATCACATTATGTAGCTATGTACAAAATGTCACTGTAAAGACACAGTTTGACCTACTTTAAGGCAGGGTGTTAAATTACTGCCTTCGACCATCCCATCCCAGGAAATGGTTGCAATATTGGGAGCAGGGTACCCTCCTCTTTGGACAGGATGTGCTCTGTGGGGGGATGGCGTGTGTTGTGTGTTTGTGCCTTCTCTAACTGACTTTGGGGAGCTGCAGGGGCGCGGGTGGTGATGGCATGCCGGGACCTGACACGGGCTGCGAGGGCGGCGGATGAGATTCGTCAGGCCACGGGGAACAGCAACATCGTTGTGCGGCACCTGGACCTGGCCTCTATGTACTCTGTCAGAGAGTTGGCCAAAGAGTTCATTGCCAGTGAGGATCGCCTAGATATACTCATCAACAACGCTGGTGAGCATCAGCAACCACTGGAACAGCCATGTCTGGATGGAAAGCTGGCTCTATGGCTTCAGCAACCACTGGAACTGCCATGTCTGGGCCCAGATTCACAAAACGTCTCAGAGGGAAATGTGCTGATCTAGGATATTTTTTTCTTCCTTTTAGATCATAACGAATAAGATTACATGGACCGGGGGGACCTGATCCTAGATTAACACTCTTACTCTGAGACGCTTTGTTAATACGGGCCGAGAATGGGAAGCTGGCTCTATGGTATTATGACTGATAAGGATGGTTGATTCCAGTTATATAGCGCTTCATCATGATGGTTGTCTCCATCAGGTGTGATGATGTGCCCTAAGTGGCTAACAGAGGACGGCTTCGAGACACAACTGGCTGTCAATCACCTCGGACACTTTCTACTGACCAATCTCCTTCTGGGGAAGCTCAAGAGCTCCGCCCCTAGTCGTGTGGTCAATGTGTCTAGCATTGCACACAAAGGGGGTAAACCGGCCTATTGGACTTTTATCTGCCTTTCCATAATATAGGTGCCATGCAATGTAAAAAACAAAGTCTATTTCCCTACATCTAGGTAAGATCCAGTTTGATGATCTTTTCTTTGCCAAGAGGCCGTACAACTCCCTGGTCAGTTACAGGCAGAGCAAGCTGGCCAACGTGCTATTCTCCAGAGAGCTGGCCAGAAGGTTGAAAGGTAAACAGAAATACCCTCGGTTGTCTTTGGCCTTGTGCACATTTATTACAACCATTACAACAACAATATTGTCACCAATAAGAGTTTTAATTGACTGTCAGATAGGACTTTTCCCAGACACGGTGTAGAGGTGTGAAACACTGGGATCTGATCCCCTGGTAGGTACGGGGGTGACGTCCTACAGCCTGCATCCCGGGGTGATCAGGACAGAGCTGACTCGTCACGTGGAGACCTGGTTCCCCATGCTGAGGGCCATCCTGTCAGCCCCCTCCGTGCTCCTCATGAAGACCCCCACCCAGGGTGCCCAGACCTCCATCTACTGTGCTGTCACCCCAGGACTGGAGCACAAGTCTGGCAGCTACTTCAGGTAAGCTCTGTGGTGAAAGTAGTGCTGGATAGGACATGAACATCAAGTCACTGTACTTAATTGTTTTCAATTGTTGTCAAGGTTGTTTAGCTCCGGTTTGTAAAGTGTTATTGGTGTGTGTGTGTGTGTGTGTGTGTGTGTGTGTGTGTGTGTGTGTGTGTGTGTGTGTGTGTGTGTGTGTGTGTGCGTCTCAGTGACTGTGCCATGACGGAGACCGCCCCAGGGGGGAGGGATGATGCGGTGGCCAAGAGGCTTTGGAAGGAGAGTGCCCGTCTGGTGGGTTACATAGAAAAAGACTGAACAACACCCTCCACCTTCAAACTATAGAGAAAGACTGAACAACCCCCTCCATCTGAAAACTATAGTGAAAGACTGTACAACCCCCTCCATCTGAAAACTATAGAGAAAGACTGAACAACCCCCTCCACCTGAAAACTATAGAGAAAGACTGTACAACCCCCTCCATCTGAAAACTATAGAGAAAGACTGTACAACCCCCTCCACCTGAAAACTATAGAGAAAGACTGTACAACCCCCTCCATCTGAAAACTATAGAGAAAGACTGTACAACCCCCTCCACCTGAAAACTATAGAGAAAGACTGTACAACCCCCTCCATCTGAAAACTATAGAGAAAGACTGAACAACCCCCTCCACCTTCAAACTATAGAGAAAGACTGTACAACCCCCTCCATCTGAAAACTATAGAGAAAGACTGTACAACCCCCTCCACCTGAAAACTATAGAGAAAGACTGTACAACCCCCTCCATCTGAAAACTATAGAGAAAGACTGAACAACCCCCTCCACCTTCAAACTATAGAGAAAGACTGTACAACCCCCTCCATCTGAAAACTATAGAGAAAGACTGTACAACCCCCTCCACCTGAAAACCATAGAGAAAGACTGTACAACCCCCTCCATCAGAAAACCATAGAGAAAGACTGAACAACCCCCTCCACCTGAAAACTATAGAGAAAGACTGTACAACCCCCTCCACCTGAAAACTATAGAGAAAGACTGTACAACCCCCTCCATCTGAAAACTATAGAGAAAGACTGTACAACCCCCTCCACCTGAAAACTATAGAGAAAGACTGTACAACCCCCTCCACCTGAAAACCATAGAGAAAAACTGAACCCCCTCCATCTGAAAACTATAGAGAAAGACTGTACAACCCCCTCCATCTGAAAACCACAGAGAAAGACTGAACAACCCCCTCCACCTGCAAACTATAGAGAAGGACTGAGCAACCCCCTCCACTTGCAAACTATAGAGAAAGACTGTACAACCCCCTCCACCTGGAAACCATAGAGAAAAACTGAACCCCCTCCATCTGAAAACTATAGAGAAAGACTGTACAACCCCCTCCATCTGAAAACCACAGAGAAAGACTGAACCACCCCCTCCACCTGCAAACTATAGAGAAAGACTGAGCAACCCCCTCCACTTGCAAACTATAGAGAAAGACTGTACAACCCCCTCCACCTTCAAACCATAGAGAAAGACTGAACAACCCCCTCCACCTTAAAACTATAGAGAAAGACTGAACAACCCCCTCCATCTGAAAACTACAGAGAAAGACTGTACAACCCCCTCCACCTGAAAACCACAGAGAAAGACTGAACAACACCCTCCACCTTAAAACTATGGAGAAAGACTGAACAACCCCCTCCACCTTCAAACTAAAGAGAAGGACTGGACAACCCCCTCCACCTGCAAACTATAGAGAAAGACTGAGCAACCCCCTCCACTTGCAAACTAAAGAGAAAGACTGTACAACCCCCTCCACCTTCAAACCATAGAGAAAGACTGTACAACCCCCTCTACCTGCAAACCATAAAGAAAGACTGAACAACCCCCTCCATCTGAAAACTACAAAGAAAGACTGTACAACCCCCTCCACCTGAAAATGGTAGAGAAACACTGTACAACCCCCTCGACCTTCAAACTATAGAGAAAGACTGAACAACCCCCTCCACCTGCAAACTATAGAGAAAGACTGTACAACCCCCTCCACCTGAAAACCATAGAGAAAAACTGAACCCCCTCCATCTGAAAACTATAGAGAAAGACTGTACAACCCCCTCCATCTGAAAACCACAGAGAAAGACTGAACCACCCCCTCCACCTGCAAACTATAGAGAAAGAACAACCCCCTCCACCTGCAAACCACAGAGAAAGACTGAACAACCCCCTCCACCTGCAAACTATAGAGAAAGACTGTACAACCCCCTCCACCTTCAAACCATAAAGAAAGACTGAACAACCCCCTCCACCTTCAAACTATAGAGAAAGAATGAACAACCCCCTCCACCTTCAAACTATAGAGAAAGACTGAACCACCCCCTCCACCTTAAAACCATAGAGAAAGACTGAACAACCCCCTCCACCTGCAAACCATAGAGAAAGACTGAACAACCCCCTCCATCTGAAAACTACAGAGAAAGACTGTACAACCCCCTCCACCTGCAAACTATAGAGAAAGACTGTACAACCCCCTCCACCTTCAAAGCATAGAGAAAGACTGAACAACCCCCTCCACCTGCAAACTATAGAGAAAGACTGTACAACCCCCTCCACCTTCAAACCATAGAGAAAGACTGAACAACCCCCTCCACCTGCAAACTATAGAGAAAGACTGTACAACCCCCTCCACCTTCAAACCATAGAGAAAGACTGTACAACCCCCTCCACCTTCAAACTATAGAGAAAGACTGAACAACCCCCTACATCTGAAAACCGGGAACTCATGAACTAAGGACAGCCCCAACCCTCTCTGACAAACAGCATCAACAGATTGGACGACTGGTACCAAGGAATCCTCAAGCCTCTCTTCTCTGACCTCTCAATATAAAATGACCTGTAAGGAGTCTTCAAAAAGACATGCATGGGTGATGTGTAGTTACCAGGTTGGGGCGTCCATGCTTACCTTGGAGATTGCAGACTGAAAGACTAACAGACCTGTAGGAACTCAACTCAGGACAAAAAGTCCTTTCACCTCACTATGCTGGAGATCAGATATCCAACAAATTATTTGGAGCATCCATCGCCAGTCATTCTTGTAGAATTCTGACCCTTGTTAACAGGGGCGTCATGTACCCCAAAAATCTGAGGTTTAACAGGGGCGTCATGTACCCCAAAAATCTGAGGTTTAACAGGGGCGTCATGTACCCCAAAAATCTGAGGTTTAACAGGGGCGTCATGTACCCCAAAAATCTGAGGTTTAACAGGGGCGTCATGTACCCCAAAAATCTGAGTGTGCACAAAGTATGTGAGGATGGCTGGGGGAGTGGTTGGATAATTTAGCAATTTTCAAACACCTGAAAAAGCTTTTTCCTGCAATCTAGAGCCATGATCATTATGCTTAATTTTGTGTGAAAAATATGTATATTTTTCTGCATATTTAAGCATACTTTTTGAACTGTCTGTATCCACCTGATTGGTGGTTCTTTTTTTCAATCAACTAAATATTCATCTCTACATCTCTGCTAAAAATCTGGGTAAAAGATTGAAAGGAATGTGAGTCTTATTCAGTACATTGAATAATTCCTCACTTTTCTAAAGTCTACCAACCTTGCCAGCACACATGCCAGCTAAGATAGTTAGACAAGCTAGCTACTCTAACTTGTTTGATAGCCTTCTTTATAGCTAGTTATGAGGTTGGGAGATTGGGAACCAATCTGGGCTAGCTAAAGCCAAATTCATAAAATTGCTAGGAGGCTATTTTTTTGTATAAACAGGACACATCTGAGGGGGCACGTGCCCCTGCGCCCCCTATGGGCATTATGCCTCTGCCTGATAATATGAATGTCAGTTGAGAGTGTTGTACTTGATAGCTTAGTACATTGGGATGAATATTACACTGGTGATCATGCATTTACTGCAGTTTAACACTTTAGAGTGTCATGTTTATGAAATAAGCAGGTAAATAGTATATTTCATCATTAGAGATTGCAGGTAATTATTGCCAAGTATTCACCTGGTTATTTCCTGAGGGCACTGTAAAAGCATGTTTATACTAAATGTTCTCTGTAAAGAGTAGTTGTCTTTTGGAATTCACTCCTGAAATGGGAAACTACTGATGGTCATTCTGTTTTTCAAGGAAGGATCATCTTCAAGGTAATTTTGCAAAGTAGCAACAATGACTATCTCAAATAAAATGTAAGCTTTGTTTCTGTTGTTACCTTCATTTGAATAACAAAAATGTGTTTTGCATCAAACTGTATAAATGTGATTCTCTTATTCTATCTGTAAGGTTTTCTGACATGCAGTGAGCAGGAGTAACCAGCAGAGGGTAATGTGTCCATTATAATTGAGCCACTAGAGAGCAGCGTGGTCCACTTACCATGCAGTCAGCACTCTACAGCCTCTTTCCAGGATTGCCGATACTGAGTAGTAACTGAATTCTTTCATGTTACCAATGAATCATATTTTTACAATGGTGACAACCTCTCAAATATAATTTGTCAATAGCCAATATTGTTCCAAACAGTTCACATCCAGAGACCCATAAAAAGTGTGAAATTGTTTTGTATTGTGGGAAACGGTTAATTTCATAAATTTGGGGTTCATTTCATAAGCTATGGTTGTCTAAAAATATCAGTGTCAGAGAAATTATTTTACAACAAGTGCTTTGAAATAAAGAAGCTGAGACACACACTATACCACCATAAGTATATGACATACATAGTGTCTAATAGACTCTACTGTAAGGGTTTGGAATAATGTTAGGAGTCAGTAGACATGCTGTCCTTATAGACCTAATGGTTCAGTATACATGCTGTCTTTATAGACCTAATGATTCAGTAGACATGCTGTCCTTATAGATCTAATGGTTCAGTAGACATGCTGTCCTTCCTTATAGACCAAATGGTTCAGTAGACATGCTGTCCTTATAGACATAATGGTTCAGTAGACACGCTGTTCTTATAGACCTAATGGTTCAGTAGACATGCTGTCCTTATAGACCTAATGGTTCAGTATACATGCTGTCCTTATAGACCTAATGGTTCAGTAGACATGCTGTGGTTATAGGCCTAATGGTTAAGTAGACATGCTGTGGTTATAGGCCTAATGGTTCAGTAGACATGCTGCGGTTATAGACCTAATGGTTCAGTAGACATGCTGTCCTTATAGACCTAATGGTTCAGTAGACATGCTGTCCTTATAGGCCTAATGGTTCAGTAGACATGCTGTCCTTATAGACGTAATGGTTCAGTATACATGCTGTCCTTGTAGACCTAATGGTTCAGTAGACATGCTGTGGTTATAGGCCTAATAGTTCAGTAGACATGCTGTGGTTATAGGCTTAATGGTTCAGTAGACATGCTGTCCTTCCTGATAGACCTAATGGTTCAGTATACATGCTGTGGTTATAGGCCTAATGGTTCAGAAGACATGCTGTCCTTATAGACCTAATGGTTCAGTAGACATGCTGTCCTTATAGACCTAATGGTTCAGTATACATGCTGTCCTTATAGACCTAATGGTTCAGTAGACATGCTGTCCTTATAGACCTAATGGTTCAGTAGACATGCTGTCCTTATAGACCTAATGGTTCAGTAGACATGCTGTGGTTATAGGCCTAATAGTTCAGTAGACATGCTGTGGTTATAGGCCTAATGGTTCAGTAGACATGCTGTCCTTCCTGATAGACCTAATGGTTCAGTATACATGCTGTGGTTATAGGCCTAATGGTTCAGAAGACATGCTGTCCTTATAGACCTAATGGTTCAGTAGACATGCTGTCCTTATAGACCTAATGGTGAAGACCCTTGAACTGAGTCAGTAAGCAGATGCCAGCTCTGTCTTCCACTAAAGAGCTGATCTTATTAAGCTATAGCAGAGACCTATGACAGCAACATGTGACCTCTCACGGTTGGTAAGTAAACAGCAACTTAGAGAGGTCACATGTTACAGGATGTCACAGGTCAGCGGTAGATCAAACATCGCTAAGGTTTCCACATAGACTGATCTTGTTGCTAAAATTGATGAAAATCTAAAAATGTATATACAAGTTCCCCTAAATGTTAGCTTGGAAAACACCAGCTATCTCTTTGACAACCTCTGTCCTGTAGAGTCTGCGAGCTCTACTCAGTTGAATATCGATTCATCTGGACTGCCACTGGAGACTCTGTAAAGGCTATTATCTTTTATATCCATTGGACATTGCATTCCCAATGCCACCATTCTCAGACATATCAAACATCCTCATTCAGGACCCTGGACAGAAAGACCCACATACTGTAATGGCCTGGATCAATGACTGAGTGCCTGGGTGGAGTCTCAACACACACACACACACACACACACACACACACACACACACACACACACACACACACACACACACACACACACACACACACACACACACACACACACACACACACACACACACACACACACACACACACACACACACACAGAGCCTGAAAAGCCTGGAATGGGATAATGCATCCTGTTGGTGTGGGAACATTGATCAGGCCAGACAGTCTGGGCATTAGTGGGGGTAATGGGTACGGCACCAGCCTTCCTCTTTACCGGATCACTTACCGGCCATTTTTATAAACTCCTGTCTCCCCCCTATCATACCCCTGTCTCCCCTCTATCATACCCCTGTCTCCCCTCTATCATACCCCTGTCTCCCCCCTATCATACCCCTGTCTCCCCTCTATCATACCCCTGTCTCCCATCTATCTTACCGTGGTCTCCCCTCTATCATACCCCTGTTTCCCCTCTATCTTACCGTGGTCTCCCCCCTATCATACCCCTGTCTCCCCTCTATCTTACCGTGGTCTCCCCTCTATCATACCCCTGTCTCCCCTCTATCTTACCGTGGTCTCCCCCCTATTATACTCCTGTCCGCCCTCTATCTTACCGTGGTCTCCCCTCTATCATACCCCTGTCTCCCCTCTATCTTACCGTGGTCTCTCCTCTATCATACCCCTGTCTCCCCTCTATCTTACCGTGGTCTCCCCCCTATCATACCCCTGTCTCCCCTCTATCTTACCGTGGTCTCCCCTCTATCTTTCCGTGGTCTCCCCTCTATCTTACCGTGGTCTCACCCCTATCATACCCCTGTCTCCCCTCTATCTTACCGTGGTCTCCCCTCTATCTTACCGTGGTCTCCCCCCTATCATACCCCTGTCTCCCCTCTATCTTACCGTGGTCTCCACCCTATTATACTCCTGTCCGCCCTCTATCTTACCGTGGTCTCCCCTCTATCATACCCCTGTCTCCCCTCTATCTTACCGTGGTCTCTCCTCTATCATACCCCTGTCTCCCCTCTATCTTACCGTGGTCTCACCCCTATCATACCCCTGTCTCCCCTCTATCTTACCGTGGTCTCCCCTCTATCTTACCGTGGTCTCCCCTCTATCTTTCCGTGGTCTCCCCTCTATCTTACCGTGGTCTCACCCCTATCATACCCCTGTCTCCCCTCTATCTTACCGTGGTCTCCCCTCTATCTTACCGTGGTCTCCCCCCTATAATACCCCTGTCTCCCCTCTATCTTACCGTGGTCTCCACCCTATTATACTCCTGTCCGCCCTCTATCTTACCGTGGTCTCCCCCCTATCATACCCCTGTCTCCCCTCTATCTTACCGTGGTCTCCCCTCTATCTTTCCGTGGTCTCCCCTCTATCTTACCGTGGTCTCCCCCCTATCATACCCCTGTCTCCCCCCTATCATACCCCTGTCTCCCCTCTATCTTACCGTGGTCTCCCCTCTATCATACCCCTGTCTCCCCTCTATCTTACCGTGGTCTCCCCTCTATCATACCCCTGTCTCCCCTCTATCTTACCGTGGTCTCCCCTCTATCATACCCCGGTCTCCCCTCTATCTTACCGTGGTCTCCCCCCTATCATACCCCTGTCTCCCCCCTATCTTACCGTGGTCTCCCCTCTATCATACCCCTGTCTCCCCTCTATCTTACCGTGGTCTCCCCTTTATCATACCCCTGTCTCCCCTCTATCATACCCCTGTCTCCCCTCTATCTTACCGTGGTCTCCCCTCTATCATACCCCTGTCTCCCCTCTATCTTACCGTGGTCTCCCCTCTATCATACCCCGGTCTCCCCTCTATCTTACCGTGGTCTCCCCCCTATCATACCCCTGTCTCCCCCCTATCTTACCGTGGTCTCCCCTCTATCATACCCCTGTCTCCCCTCTATCTTACCGTGGTCTCCCCTTTATCATACCCCTGTCTCCCCTCTATCATACCCCTGTCTCCCCTCTATCTTACCGTGGTCTCCCCTCTATCATACCCCTGTCTCCCCTCTATCTTACCGTGGTCTCCCCTCTATCTTACCGTGGTCTCCCCCCTATTATACCCCTGTCCGCCCTCTATCTTATCGTGGTCTCCCCTCTATCATACCCCTGTCTCCCCTCTATCTTACCGTGGTCTCCCCTCTATCTTACCGTGGTCTCCCCTCTATCATACCCCTGTCTCCCCTCTATCTTACCGTGGTCTCCCCGCTATCTTACCGTGGTCTCCCCCTTATCATACCCCTGTCTCCCCTCTATCTTACCGTGGTCTCCCCTCTATCTTACCGTGGTCTCCCCCCTATCATACCCTGTCTCCCCCCTATAATACCCCTGTCTCCCCTCTATCTTACCGTGGTCTCCCCTCTATCATACCCCTGTCTCCCCTCTATCTTACCGTGGTCTCCCCTCTATCATACCCATGTCTCCCCTCTATCTTACCGTGGTCTCCCCCCTATCATACCCCTGTCTCCCCTCTATCTTACCGTGGTCTCCCCTCTATCATACCCCTGTCTCCCCTCTATCATACCGCTGTCTCCCCTCTATCTTACCGTGGTCTCCCCTCTATCATACCCCTGTCTCCCCTCTATCTTACCGTGGTCTCCCCCCTATCATACCCCTGTCCGCCCTCTATCTTACCGTGGTCTCCCCTCTATCACACCCCTGTCTCCCCTCTATCTTACAGTGGTCTCCCCTCTATCTTACCGTGGTCTCCCCTCTATCATACCCCTGTCTCCCCTCTATCCTACCGTGGTCTCCCCCTATCATACCCCTGTCTCCCCTCTATCTTACCGTGGTCTCCCCTCTATCTTACCGTGGTCTCCCCCCTATCATACCCCTGTCTCCCCTCTATCTTACCGTGGTCTCCCCCTATCATACCCCTGTCTCCCCTATATCTTACCGTGGTCTCCCCTCTATCATACACCTGTCTCCCCTCTATCTTACCGTGGTCTCCCCTCTATAATACCCCTGTCTCCCCTCTATCTTACCGTGGTTTCCCCCCTATCATACCCCTGTCTCCCCTCTATCTTACCGTGGTCTCCCCTCTATCTTACCGTGGTCTCCCCCCTATCATACCCCTGTCTCCCCTCTATCTTACTGTGGTCTCCCCGCTATCTTTCCGTGGTCTCCCCCCTATCATACCCCTGTCTCCCCTCTATCTTACCGTGGTCTCCCCTCTATCTTACCGTGGTCTCCCCTCTATCTTACCGAGGTCTCCCCCCTATCATACCCCTGTCTCCCCCCTATCATACCCCTGTCTCCCCTCTATCTTACCGTGGTCTCCCCTCTATCATACCCCTGTCTCCCCTCTATCTTACCGTGTTCTCCCCTCTATCATACCCCTGTCTCCCCTCTATCTTACCGTGGTCTCCCCTCTATCATACCCCGGTCTCCCCTCTATCTTACCGTGGTCTCCCCCCTATCATACCCCTGTCTCCCCTCTATCTTACCGTGGTCTCCCCTCTATCATTCCCCTGTCTCCCCTCTATCTTACCGTGTTCTCCCCTCTATCATACCCCTGTCTCCCCTCTATCTTACCGTGGTCTCCCCTCTATCATACCCCTGTCTCCCCTCTATCTTACCGTGGTCTCCCCTCTATCATACCCATGTCTCCCCTCTATCTTACCGTGGTCTCCCCCCTATCATACCCCTGTCTCCCCTCTATCTTACCGTGGTCTCCCCTCTATCATACCCCTGTCTCCCCTCTATCTTACCGTGGTCTCCCCTCTATCATACCCCGGTCTCCCCTCTATCATACCCCTGTCTCCCCTCTATCTTACCGTGGTCTCCCCTCTATCATACCCCTGTCTCCCCTCTATCTTACCGTGGTCTCCCCCCTATCATACCCCTGTCCGCCCTCTATCTTACCGTGGTCTCCCCTCTATCATACCCCTGTCTCCCCTCTATCTTACCGTGGTCTCCCCTCTATCTTCCGTGGTCTCCCCCCTATCATACCCCTGTCTCCCCTCTATCTTACCGTGGTCTCCCCCTATCATACCCCTGTCTCCCCTATATCTTACCGTGGTCTCCCCTCTATCATACACCTGTCTCCCCTCTATCTTACCGTGGTCTCCCCTCTATCATACCCCTGTCTCCCCTCTATCTTACCGTGGTTTCCCCCCTATCATACCCCTGTCTCCCCTCTATCTTACCGTGGTCTCCCCTCTATCTTACCGTGGTCTCCCCCCTATCATACCCCTGTCTCCCCTCTATCTTACGGTGGTCTCCCCGCTATCTTTCCGTGGTCTCCCCCCTATCATACCCCTGTCTCCCCTCTATCTTACCGTGGTCTCCCCTCTATCTTACCGTGGTCTCCCATCTATCTTACCGAGGTCTCCCCCCTATCATACCCCTGTCTCCCCCCTATCATACCCCTGTCTCCCCTCTATCTTACCGTGGTCTCCCCTCTATCATACCCCTGTCTCCCCTCTATCTTACCGTGGTCTCCCCTCTATCATACCCCTGTCTCCCCTCTATCTTACCGTGTTCTCCCCTCTATCATACCCCGGTCTCCCCTCTATCTTACCGTGGTCTCCCCCCTATCATACCCCTGTCTCCCCTCTATCTTACCGTGGTCTCCCCTCTATCATTCCCCTGTCTCCCCTCTATCTTACCGTGTTCTCCCCTCTATCATACCCCTGTCTCCCCTCTATCTTACCGTGGTCTCCCCTCTATCATACCCCGGTCTCCCCTCTATCTTACCGTGGTCTCCCCCCTATAATACCCCTGTCTCCCCCCTATCTTACCGTGGTCTCCCCTCTATCATACCCCTGTCTCCCCTCTATCTTACCGTGGTCTCCCCTCTATCATACCCCTGTCTCCCCTCTATCTTACCGTGGTCTCCCCCCTATTATACTCCTGTCCGCCCTCTATCTTACCGTGGTCTCCCCTCTATCATACCCCTGTCTCCCCTCTATCTTACCGTGGTCTCTCCTCTATCATACCCCTGTCTCCCCTCTATCTTACCGTGGTCTCCCCCCTATCATACCCCTGTCTCCCCTCTATCTTACCGTGGTCTCCCCTCTATCTTTCCGTGGTCTCCCCTCTATCTTACCGTGGTCTCACCCCTATCATACCCCTGTCTCCCCTCTATCTTACCGTGGTCTCCCCTCTATCTTACCGTGGTCTCCCCCCTATCATACCCCTGTCTCCCCTCTATCTTACCGTGGTCTCCACCCTATTATACTCCTGTCCGCCCTCTATCTTACCGTGGTCTCCCCTCTATCATACCCCTGTCTCCCCTCTATCTTACCGTGGTCTCTCCTCTATCATACCCCTGTCTCCCCTCTATCTTACCGTGGTCTCACCCCTATCATACCCCTGTCTCCCCTCTATCTTACCGTGGTCTCCCCTCTATCTTACCGTGGTCTCCCCTCTATCTTTCCGTGGTCTCCCCTCTATCTTACCGTGGTCTCACCCCTATCATACCCCTGTCTCCCCTCTATCTTACCGTGGTCTCCCCTCTATCTTACCGTGGTCTCCCCCCTATCATACCCCTGTCTCCCCTCTATCTTACCGTGGTCTCCACCCTATTATACTCCTGTCCGCCCTCTATCTTACCGTGGTCTCCCCCCTATCATACCCCTGTCTCCCCTCTATCTTACCGTGGTCTCCCCTCTATCTTTCCGTGGTCTCCCCTCTATCTTACCGTGGTCTCCCCCCTATCATACCCCTGTCTCCCCCCTATCATACCCCTGTCTCCCCTCTATCTTACCGTGGTCTCCCCTCTATCATACCCCTGTCTCCCCTCTATCTTACCGTGGTCTCCCCTCTATCATACCCCTGTCTCCCCTCTATCTTACCGTGGTCTCCCCTCTATCATACCCCAGTCTCCCCTCTATCTTACCGTGGTCTCCCCCCTATCATACCCCTGTCTCCCCCCTATCTTACCGTGGTCTCCCCTCTATCATACCCCTGTCTCCCCTCTATCTTACCGTGGTCTCCCCTTTATCATACCCCTGTCTCCCCTCTATCATACCCCTGTCTCCCCTCTATCTTACCGTGGTCTCCCCTCTATCATACCCCTGTCTCCCCTCTATCTTACCGTGGTCTCCCCTCTATCATACCCCGGTCTCCCCTCTATCTTACCGTGGTCTCCCCCCTATCATACCCCTGTCTCCCCCCTATCTTACCGTGGTCTCCCCTCTATCATACCCCTGTCTCCCCTCTATCTTACCGTGGTCTCCCCTTTATCATACCCCTGTCTCCCCTCTATCATACCCCTGTCTCCCCTCTATCTTACCGTGGTCTCCCCTCTATCATACCCCTGTCTCCCCTCTATCTTACCGTGGTCTCCCCCCTATCATACCCCTGTCTCCCCTCTATCTTACCGTGGTCTCCCCTCTATCTTACCGTGGTCTCCCCCCTATTATACCCCTGTCCGCCCTCTATCTTATCGTGGTCTCCCCTCTATCATCCCCCTGTCTCCCCTCTATCTTACCGTGGTCTCCCCTCTATCTTACCGTGGTCTCCCCTCTATCATACCCCTGTCTCCCCTCTATCATACCCCTGTCTCCCCTCTATCTTACCGTGGTCTCCCCCCTATCATACCCCTGTCTCCCCTCTATCTTACCGTGGTCTCCCCGCTATCTTACCGTGGTCTCCCCTCTATCATACCCCTGTCTCCCCTCTATCTTACCGTGGTCTCCCCTCTATCTTACCGTGGTCTCCCCCCTATCATACCCTGTCTCCCCCCTATCATACCCCTGTCTCCCCTCTATCTTACCGTGGTCTCCCCTCTATCATACCCCTGTCTCCCCTCTATCTTACCGTGGTCTCCCCTCTATCATACCCATGTCTCCCCTCTATCTTACCGTGGTCTCCCCCCTATCATACCCCTGTCTCCCCTCTATCTTACCGTGGTCTCCCCTCTATCATACCCCTGTCTCCCCTCTATCTTACCGTGGTCTCCCCTCTATCATACCCCGGTCTCCCCCCTATCATACCCCTGTCCGCCCTCTATCTTACCGTGGTCTCCCCTCTATCACACCCCTGTCTCCCCTCTATCTTACAGTGGTCTCCCCTCTATCTTACCGTGGTCTCCCCTCTATCATACCCCTGTCTCCCCTCTATCCTACCGTGGTCTCCCCCTATCATACCCCTGTCTCCCCTCTATCTTACCGTGGTCTCCCCTCTATCTTACCGTGGTCTCCCCCCTATCATACCCCTGTCTCCCCTCTATCTTACCGTGGTCTCCCCCCTATCATACCCCTGTCTCCCCTATATCTTACCGTGGTCTCCCCTCTATCATACACCTGTCTCCCCTCTATCTTACCGTGGTCTCCCCTCTATCATACCCCTGTCTCCCCGCTATCTTACCGTGGTTTCCCCCCTATCATACCCCTGTCTCCCCTCTATCTTACCGTGGTCTCCCCTCTATCTTACCGTGGTCTCCCCCCTATCATACCCCTGTCTCCCCTCTATCTTACTGTGGTCTCCCCGCTATCTTTCCGTGGTCTCCCCCCTATCATACCCCTGTCTCCCCTCTATCATACCGTGGTCTCCCCTCTATCTTACCGTGGTCTCCCCTCTATCTTACCGAGGTCTCCCCCCTATCATACCCCTGTCTCCCCCCTATCATACCCCTGTCTCCCCTCTATCTTACCGTGGTCTCCCCTCTATCATACCCCTGTCTCCCCTCTATCTTACCGTGTTCTCCCCTCTATCATACCCCTGTCTCCCCTCTATCTTACCGTGGTCTCCCCTCTATCATACCCCGGTCTCCCCTCTATCTTACCGTGGTCTCCCCCCTATCATACCCCTGTCTCCCCCCTATCTTACCGTGGTCTCCCCTCTATCATACCCCTGTCTCCCCTCTATCTTACCGTTGTCTCCCCTCTATCATACCCCTGTCTCCCCTCTATCTTACCGTGGTCTCCCCTCTATCATACCCCTGTCTCCCCTCTATCTTACCGTGGTCTCCCCCCTATCATACCCCTGTCTCCCCTCTATCTTACCGTGGTCTCCCCTCTATCATACCCCTGTCTCCCCTCTTTCTTACCGTGGTCTCCCCTCTATCTTACCGTGGTCTCCCCTCTATCATACCCCTGTCTCCCCTCTATCTTACCGTGGTCTCCCCCTATCATACCCGTGTCTCCCCTCTATCTTACCGTGGTCTCCCCTCTATCTTACCGTGGTCTCCCCTCTATCTTACCGTGGTCTCCCCCCTATCATACCCCTGTCTCCCCCCTATCATACCCCTGTCTCCCCTCTATCTTACCGTGGTCTCCCCTCTATCATACCCCTGTCTCCCCTCTATCTTACCGTGGTCTCCCCTCTATCATACCCCTGTCTCCCCTCTATCTTACCGTCGTCTCCCCTCTCTCTTACCGTGGTCTCCCCTCTATCATACCCCGGTCTCCCCTCTATCTTACCGTGGTCTCCCCTCTATCTTACCGTGGTCTCCCCTCTATCTTACCGTGGTCTCCCCCCTGTCAATGGAGTGATGGCCTCCTTTTTTGATTTTCATATAGGCTTGCTTCCCCATTGTCCTTTGAAGAAAATATAGTTGAGCACTTTCTACCCTCATCTACAATCACCTTTTCCTCAGGCAAGAAGGTGTATTCCTCTGTCTGTCTGTCTGTCTGTCTGTCTGTCTGTCTGTCTGTCTGTCTGTCTGTAGGGTCTGTCTGTCTGTCTGTCTGTCTGTCTGTCTGTCTGTCTGTAGGGTCTGTCAGTCTGTAGAGTCTGTCTGTCTGTCTGTCTGTCTGTCTGTCTGTCTGTCTGTCTGTCTGTCTGTCTGTAGGGTCTGTCAGTCTGTAGAGTCTGTCTGTCTATCTGCAGGCATCGCCTCAACAGTTCCATCTCTCCAGGGAGAGAAGCCAACAACATCAGGAGGACCCCGAGCCCGGCTACCAGTTGTGGCAATAAAACACGTGTTAGTCTAATTAGCAGCGCTAGCACAGCTGTGTTGAAGATGACAAAGGTTGACAGCACACTCCTCTCGTGAAACTGTGCCTATATTTTTGGTTTAATGGTTGAAATGGTTCTAATGGTTTAACAGTATGTCATTCCCATCATAACATTATAGCTATATCCACATGGAAATGACACATTATGTAATCAATTTGGCAAAAATAAAGCCACATTTATTTATTTACTGTAAATGCCTTTTCCCCCCAGTATGGAATACAAACGCTGTTGTCAAACATACTCTGTGGTTATGTTCCAGGATCTGTGTAAAACATTTCAGGAGACTTTTCAACTCTATTGTTGAGTGAATGGATGATCACCACAGGCATCAGTGTGATGCACTTTGTCAAGAGAGAAGACGAGGGGGCAGGGTGACTACTAAACACAGTGACTGAGTGTTTCACCAGAGAGGTTATGGGCAGAGGAATGTGTGATTATGATGGAACTCGATGCTAACGATGGCTAGTGACGCACTTTACCCGGCACAGTGAAAGGAGCGCTGGGCTACTCAGACAGGGGTTAGTGAATAGGACCCGTCATTATGGTCAACCCCAGCCCTTGTTATGATGACCCGGGGGTCCCTGTTGTTCTCCTCACACACACACACACGCACGCACGTACACACACACACACACACACACACACACACACACACACACACACACACACACACACACACACACACACACACACACACACACACACACACACACACACACACACACACACACACACACACACACACAATCCCTTGGTAGGTCTTCACTGTTGGCCTGGCTGTGGGAGTCTTGTTCAACACCAGTCTTCACTCAGAGGGGCCCGGGCTGTGCTAAATAGCCTGGCTATCTGGGCAACACTCACTCATGGCTGGAATGCTGGTATGTTCAACAATAGTGCTGCACGACGGAGGCTTTCATGTCTCTGAAGTAGCATGGCCTGGAAGCACCATTGTCTACTCCCCCATAGCTCACCCTCCAGGCAGGGGCTGGCTGATTTGCAGTCTCTACCCACTGAAGTGGTCATCTTTCTGGCTAAGTCATTTACAAGCTCCCCTCCCATCCTACCCCTCTAACCCCCAAGCCATGCAAAACAGAGGGATAGAACTTAAAGAAGGCTAGTAAAACTAGCCAGGGGACAGAGAGACGGTAACAGGAACAGTGTGTCTATGTATGGTGCTTTGACAACACAAGTGCACTTGTCATGCAAATAAAGAACTTTGAATTTGAAAAGAAAGGGAAAGAAGGGAGGGAAAGAAAGAAAGATAGAAAGAAAGAAAGAAAGGAAGATAGAAAGGGAGAGGAGGAAAGGAAGAGAGAAAGAAATAAATAAATGGAGAGGAGGAAAAACAGAAATGGAGAGCAGAAAAAACAGAAATGGAGAGGAGAAAAAACAGAAATGGAGAGGAGAAAAAACAGAAATGGAGAGGAGGAAAAACAGAAATGGAGAGGAGAAAAAACAGAAATGGAGAGGAGAAAAAACAGAAATGGAGAGGAGAAAAAACAGAAATGGAGAGGAGAAAAAACAGAAATGGAGAGGAGAAAAAACAGAAATGGAGAGGAGAAAAAACAGAAATGGAGAGGAGAAAAAAAAGAAAGCGAAACAGGAGAGCAGGAGAGAAAAAGGGGTGAGGCCTCCTGGGTAGAGGGGGAAATCCTTTCATCTCAGTGGAGAGTTTCAAGACAGCAATGGAAGAGAACAACAGGGTCTGTGTTTGAAATGGTTCTCCCACTGTCTCCTTCTCCCTTTCTATTCCCCCCTGACCACAGAGACCTCTCTGATTCCCCCACTGTCTCCTTCTCTCTTTCTATTCCCCCTGACCACAGAGACCTCTCTGATTCCCCCACTGTCTCCTTCTCCCTTTCTATTCCCCCTGACCACAGAGACCTCTCTGGTTCCCCCACTGTCTCCTTCTCCCTTTCTATTCCCCCTGACCACAGAGATGTCTCTGGTTCCCCCATTGTCTCCTTCTCCCTTTCTATTCCCCCTGACCCACAGAGACCTCTCTGGTTCCCCCACTGTCTCCTTCTCCATTTCTATTCCCCCTGACCCACAGAGACCTCTCTGGTTCCCCCACTGTCTCCTTCTCCCTTTCTATTCCCCCTGACCACAGAGACCTCTCTGGTTCCTCCACGGTCTCCTTCTCCCTTTCTATTCCACCTGACCACAGAGACCTCTCTGGTTCCCCCACTGTCTCCTTCTCCCTTTATATTCCACCTGACCACAGAGACCTCTCTGGTTCCCCCACTGTCTCCTTCTCCCTTTCTATTCCCCCTGACCACAGAGACCTCTCTGGTTCCCCCACTGACTCCTTCTCCCTTTCTATTCCCCCTGACCCACAGAGACCTATCTGGTTCCCCCACTGTCTCCTTCTCCCTTTCTATTCCCCCTGACCCACAGAGACCTCTCTGGTTCCCCCACTGTCTCCTTCTCCCTTTCTATTCCACCTGACCACAGAGACCTCTCTGGTTCCCCCACTGTCTCCTTCTCCCTTTCTATCCCCCCTGACCCACAGAGACCTCTCTGGTTCCCCCACTGTCTCCTTCTCCCTTTCTATTCCACCTGACCACAGAGACCTCTCTGGTTCCCCCACTGTCTCCTTCTCCCTTTCTATTCCCCCTGACCACAGAGACCTCACTGGTTCCCCCACTGTCTCCTTCTCCCTTTCTATCCCCCTGACCCACAGAGACCTCTCTGGTTCCCCCACTGTCTCCTTCTCCCTTTCTATTCCCCCTGACCCACAGAGATCTCTCTGGTTCCCCCACTGTCTCCTTCTCCCTTTCTATTCCCCCTGACCACAGAGACCTCTCTGGTTCCCCACACTGTCTGCTTCTCCCTTTCTATTCCACCTGACCACAGAGATGTCTCTGGTTCCCCCACTGTCTCCTTCTCCCTTTCTATTCCCCCTGACCACAGAGACCTCTCTGGTTCCCCCACTGTCTCCTTCTCCCTTTCTATTCCCCCTGACCACAGAGACCTCTCTGGTTCCCCCACTGTCTCCTTCTCCCTTTCTATTCCACCTGACCACAGAGATGTCTCTGGTTCCCCCACTGTCTCCTTCTCCCTTTCTATTCCCCCTGACCACAGAGACCTCTCTGGTTCCCCCACTGTCTCCTTCTCCCTTTCTATTCCACCTGACCACAGAGATGTCTCTGGTTCCCCCACTGTCTCCTTCTCCCTTTCTATTCCCCCTGACCACAGAGACCTCTCTGGTTCCCCCACTGTCTCCTTCTCCCTTTCTATTCCCCCTGACCACAGATACCTCTCTGGTTCCCCCACTGTCTCCTTCTCCCTTTCTATTCCCCCTGACCCACAGAGACCTCTCTGGTTCCCCCACTGTCTCCTTCTCCCTTTCTATTCCACCTGACCACAGAGACCTCTCTGGTTTCCCCACTGTCTCCTTCTCCCTTTCTATCCCCCCTGACCCACAGAGACCTCTCTGGTTCCCCCACTGTCTCCTTCTCCCTTTCTATTCCACCTGACCACAGAGACCTCTCTGGTTCCCCCACTGTCTCCTTCTCCCTTTCTATTCCCCCTGACCACAGAGACCTCACTGGTTCCCCCACTGTCTCCTTCTCCCTTTCTATCCCCCTGACCCACAGAGACCTCTCTGGTTCCCCCACTGTCTCCTTCTCCCTTTCTATTCCCCCTGACCCACAGAGATCTCTCTGGTTCCCCCACTGTCTCCTTCTCCCTTTCTATTCCCCCTGACCACAGAGACCTCTCTGGTTCCCCACACTGTCTCCTTCTCCCTTTCTATTCCACCTGACCACAGAGATGTCTCTGGTTCCCCCACTGTCTCCTTCTCCCTTTCTATTCCCCCTGACCACAGAGACCTCGCTGGTTCCCCCACTGTCTCCTTCTCCCTTTCTATTCCACCTGACCACAGAGATGTCTCTGGTTCCCCCACTGTCTCCTTCTCCCTTTCTATTCCCCCTGACCACAGAGACCTCTCTGGTTCCCCCACTGTCTCCTTCTCCCTTTCTATTCCCCCTGACCACAGATACCTCTCTGGTTCCCCCACTGACTCCTTCTCCCTTTCTATTCCACCTGACCACAGAGACCTCTCTGGTTCCTCCATTAATCCTCCTTCTGTCCTTCTTTCTCTTCCCCATCTGTCTGTCTGTCTCACTCACTTCCCACTTAGGTCTCACACTCTCCCTTTTCTGTTCCTCAGATCACCTTCCTTTAGACATGAGCCTGCTTCTCTTTCTCTAACTACTGCCTAAGCCCCTTCCATCCCCATGTCTACCCCTCCCCTCCCTACTGCCTAGGGGTTAGGTAGTAGGGAGGGGGAGGGGTAGACATGGGGGTGGAAGGGGCTAGGCAGTAGGGAGGGGAGGGGTAGACATGGGGGTGGACATGGGGGTGGAAGGGTTAGGCAGTAGGGAAGGGGAGGGGAGGGGTAGACATGGGGATGGAAGGGGCTTTAGGCAGTAGGGATGGAAGAGGTTAGTAGCCCCTTCCATCCCCATGTCTACCCCTCCCCTCCCTACTACCTAACCCCTACCATCCCCATGTCTACCCCTCCCCTCCCCTCCCTACTGCCTAACCTCTTCCATCCCTACTTCCTAAAGCCCCTTCCCTCCCCATGTCTACCCCTCCCTTCCCCTCCCTACTACCTAATAGCCTCTTCCATCCCCATGTCTACCCCTCCCCTCCCCTCCCCTCCCTACTACCTAACCCCTTCCATCCCCATGTCTACCCCTCCCCTCCCTACTACCTAACCCCTTCCATCCCCATGTCTACCCCTCCCCTCCCTACTGCCTAACCCCTTCCATCCCCATGTCTACCCCTCCCCTCCCTACTGCCTAACCCCTTCCATCCCCATGTCTACCCCTCCCCTCCCTACTACCTAACCCCTTCCATCCCCATGTCTACCCCTCCCCTCCCCTCCCTACTGCCTAACCCCTTCAATCCCCATGTCTACCCCTCCCCTCCCTACTGCCTAAAGCCCCTTCCATCCCCATGTCTACCCCTCCCCTCCCTACTGCCTAATTAGCCCCTTCCATCCCTACTGCCTAACCTCTTCCATCCCCATGTCTACCCCTCCCCTCCCCTCCCCTCCCTACTGCCTAACCCCTTCCATCCCCATGTCTACCCCTCCCCTCCCCATGACTACCCCTCCGCTCCTCATGTCTACCCCTCCATTCCCCATGTCTACCCCTCCTCTTCCCTCATCTCTCTTGCCCTCTCCATGGCTCTTAAACCTTCTTTGCCCAGTAGTTGGTCTTGGCAGTGTGATGGGAATTCTCTTGGCAGAGTGCCAGTGGCCCTGATAGAAAGAGAGAAGGAGAGAGAGAGTGACAGAAGGAAATTGAGAGAGAAAGAGAGTGACAGAGAGAGGTTATTAGGGACAGCTGCAAGGAACCTCCATTCTGACCCTACTCTGACACTAGCTGAGATACTTACTGGGACACACCTGTTCTCTCACACAGGCGTGCATGAAGGAACACACACTCAGGAATGCATGTAAACACACGCACACACTGTGACAAGCACACACACACACATACACAATCTCACACAGGCAGGGCTATAGGGAAAGTGAAAGTGTAGACCAGGTCACAGGGGCCACAAAAAAAACAGAGTCTGACCTACTGCTGGGATCTCTATATGTACTGCATTATGTCCCTTTATGTTACTGGGTCAGAAGCCAATCTCTAGCAGACTGGGACTCAGCACCCCGTTAATCTGGCTTGACTCTGAGTGCTGCAATACAGGGAGGAGGAGGAGGGATAGAGGGATGGATAGAGAGATGGATAGAGAGAAGGATAGAGAAAACGATAGAGAGAAGAATAGAGCAGGAGATCATGTCTGGGGTGTAATTAACTCCAGGCTCTGATCCCAGTTTATTGTTGTGTGTAGTAATCTCTCCCTCTCTCTCTCTTTCCCCCCTTCTCTCTCTCTCAATTCAATTCAAGAGGCTTTATTGGCATGGGAAACATATGTTAACATTACCAAAGCAAGTGATGAAGATAATATACAAAATAAATAAATAAACAATAAAAATGAACAGTAAACATTACACTCAAATGTCATATTATGTGTTGTAACGATGTACAAATGGTTAAAGTACAAAAGGGAAAATAAATAAACATACACATGGGTTGTATTTACAATGTTGTTTGTTCTTCACTGGTTGACCTTTACTTGTGGCAACAGGTCACAAATCTTGCTGCTGTGATGGCACACTGTGGTATTTCAACCAGTAGATATGGGAGTTAATCAAAATCAGGTTTGTTTTCAAATTCTTTGTGGATCTGTGTAATCTGAGGGAAATATGTGTCTCTAATATGGTCATACATTTGGCAGGAGGTTAGGAAATGCATTTATAAAGCCCTTTTTACATCAGCTGATGTCACATGTTATACAGAAACCCAGCCTATAAACCTCAAACAGGAAGAAATGCAGATGTAGAAGCACGGTGGCTGGGAAAAACTCAGGAACCTGGGGCCTCCCGGGTGGCGCAGTGGTCTAAGGCACTGCATCGGCTCTGTTGCAGCCGGCCGCGACCGGGAGGTCCATGGGGCGACGCACAATTGGCGCATCGGGTCGGGTTAGGGAGGGTTTGGTCGGTAGGGATATCCTTGTCTCATCCATCGGGTCGTCAGGGTTAGGGAGGGTTTGGCCGGTAGGGATATCCTTGTCTCATCCATCGGGTCGTCCGTGTTAGGGAGGGTTTGGTCGGTAGGGATATCCTTGTCTCATCCATCGGGTCGGGTTAGGGAGGGTTTGGTCGGTAGGGATATCCTTGTCTCATCCATCGGGTCGTCCGGGTTAGGGAGGGTTTGGCCGGCGGGGATATCCTTGTCTCATCCATCGGGTCGTCCGTGTTAGGAAGGGTTTGGCCGGTAGGGATATCCTTGTCTCATCCATCGGGTCGGGTTAGGGAGGGTTTGGTCGGTAGGGATATCCTTGTCTCATCCATCGGGTCGTCCGGGTTAGGGAGGGTTTGGCCGGTAGGGATATCCTTGTCTCATCCATCGGGTCGTCCGGGTTAGGGAGGGTTTGGCCGGTAGGGATATCCTTGTCTCATCCATCGGGTCGTCCGTGTTAGGGAGGGTTTGGCCGGTAGGGATATCCTTGTCTCATCCATCGGGTCGTCCGGGTTAGGGAGGGTTTGGCCGGTAGGGATATCCTTGTCTCATCCATCGGGTCGTCCGTGTTAGGGAGGGTTTGGTCGGTAGGGATATCCTTGTCTCATCCATCGGGTCGTCAGGGTTAGGGAGGGTTTGGCCGGTAGGGATATCCTTGTCTCATCCATCGGGTCGTCCGTGTTAGGGAGGGTTTGGCCGGTAGGGATATCCTTGTCTCATCCATCACGTTGTCCGTGTTAGGGAGGGTTTGGCCGGTAGGGATATCCTTGTCTCATCCATCGGGTCGTCAGGGTTAGGGAGGGTTTGGCCGGCGGGGATATCCTTGTCTCATCCATCGGGTCGTCCGGGTTAGGGAGGGTTTGGCCGGTAGGGATATCCTTGTCTCATCCATCACGTTGTCCGTGTTAGGGAGGGTTTGGCCGGTAGGGATATCCTTGTCTCATCCATCGGGTCGTCCGGGTTAGGAAGGGTTTGGCCGGTAGGGATATCCTTGTCTCATCCATCGGGTCGGGTTAGGGAGGGTTTGGTCGGTAGGGATATCCTTGTCTCATCCATCGGGTCGTCCGTGTTAGGGAGGGTTTGGTCGGTAGGGATATCCTTGTCTCATCCATCACGTTGTCCGTGTTAGGGAGGGTTTGGTCGGTAGGGATATCCTTGTCTCATCCATCGGGTCGTCCGTGTTAGGGAGGGTTTGGTCGGGATATCCTTGTCTCATCCATCGGGTCGTCCGGGTTAGGGAGGGTTTGGTCGGTAGGGATATCCTTGTCTCATCCATCGGGTCGGGTTAGGGAGGGTTTGGTCGGTAGGGATATCCTTGTCTCATCCATCACGTTGTCCGTGTTAGGGAGGGTTTGGTCGGTAGGGATATCCTTGTCTCATCCATCGGGTCGTCCGGGTTAGGGAGGGTTTGGCCGGTAGGGATATCCTTGTCTCATCCATCGGGTCGTCCGGGTTAGGAAGGGTTTGGTCGGTAGGGATATCCTTGTCTCATCCATCGGGTCGGGTTAGGGAGGGTTTGGTCGGTAGGGATATCCTTGTCTCATCCATCGGGTCGTCCGGGTTAGGGAGGGTTTGGCCGGCGGGGATATCCTTGTCTCATCCATCGGGTCGTCCGTGTTAGGGAGGGTTTGGCCGGTAGGGATATCCTTGTCTCATCCATCGGGTCGTCCGTGTTAGGGAGGGTTTGGCCGGTAGGGATATCCTTGTCTCATCCATCGGGTCGTCCGTGTTAGGGAGGGTTTGGCCGGTAGGGATATCCTTGTCTCATCCATCGGGTCGTCAGGGTTAGGGAGGGTTTGGTCGGTAGGGATATCCTTGTCTCATCCATCACGTTGTCCGTGTTAGGGAGGGTTTGGTCGGTAGGGATATCCTTGTCTCATCCATCGGGTCGTCCGGGTTAGGGATGGAAAGAAAGAAAGAAAGAAAGAAAGAAAGAAAGAAAGAAAGAAAGAAAGAAAGAATAAAAGACACACAAAGAGACAGAGAGACAGGGAGAGACAGGGAGAGTTACGGTGACTGTATTGATTTAACAGACAGTGATTAAGTTACCTAACCTGGCAGACATTTCCAGAGGCAAATAATGTTCCCTAGATGAACAAAATGCTAGATCAGTGTGTCCGTCTGGTTCCCGGATAAAGGGCACAGGCGCATGTCCAACCACAGACACACAAACACGCACGCATGCACACACACAAATACACACACACACACATTGCACTACACAGCCACTCAGGGATGGAACAGGTTGATGAAACATCTACTGTATGTGTCTATGGTCTGGGCTAGCAGGAAGCAGCTTTTTGCTCTTATTGCATAGTGTGTTGATAGTAATGTAGAAAGTTATGTAATTATTTTTGAGTGGCTGGTCAACAACAATGTACTCTTATGTTATGCAACAATAGTCGAAGTGACCCTTTAGAGCACATATGTCAGAGTCAAGGCCCGCGGGCCACATCCGGCCCGCAAGAAGGTTTTTTACGGCCCCTGGGATGATCTTGATTTATTATTAGAACCGGCCCGCAGCAAGCCGGCAGCCCGCAGATCTTTTACACGCACCAATACTACATTTCCCACAATGCAAAGGTGACGCACCGAGCAGTAGGCTGCTTCATTTCAATATTTATTGGCACAGCAGTCGTCAGCATCACAGTAAAATTAACTTTCAGATACCCATCAAAAATGGCAAAACGGAAGGTGGATACTGAGAACCGGGGGTTTCAAACAAGGTGGGAGTCGGAGTATATGTTCACGAAGGTAGCTGGAAAACCTGTGTGTCTTCTGTGTGGAGAAAGTGTGGCGGTACTGAAAGAGTATAATCTGAGACGACATTATGAAACGAAACACGCGGACACACACGCGGACGCAACTGTCAAGGCCAGTTTTATTTTGGCAGAAGAGATCGCTAAATCAGCCCGGCCATTTACGGAGGGGGATTTCATCAAAAACTGCATGATTAAAGTTTGTGACGAAGTTTGCCCAGAAAAAAGGCAACTCTTTTTAAATGTGAGTCTGAGCAGAAACACCATTGCCGAGAGAGTAGACCAGTTGTCCATCAATCTAAAAGAGCAGCTTGTGAAAAAGGGAAAAGATTTTATTGCATATTCCTTGGCTGTGGATGAGAGCACCGACATTTCTGACATTGCCCAGTTGTCAATTTTCATCCGCGGAGTGGACTCCAACCTAAGCGTGACAGAGGAGTTTTTGGCTTTACGTCCTATGCATGGCACAACTACGGGGCATGATTTGTATGAAGAGGTGTCAAGATGTGTAAATGAGATGGAGCTGCCTTGGGAAAAACTCGTGGGTTTGACAACCGACGGAGCACCTGCGATGTGTGGACACAGGAGCGGACTGGTGGCGAAGATACGGGAAAAGATGCAAGAGGAAAACGCGACAGGTGAGCTGACAGCTTATCATTGTATCATACACCAGGAAGCGTTGTGCGGTAAAGCCTTGAAAATGGAGCATGTAATGAGCATCATCACGCGCACAGTTAACTTTATCAGAGCCAAAGGTTTGAATCACCGCCAGTTCAAGGCATTTCTGACGGAGTTAGAAACGGAGCATGGTGATTTGCCTTATCACACAGAGGTGCGATGGCTAAGCCAGGGAAAGGTGCTTCAAAGATGTTTCGAGCTTCGTGAGGAGATTTGTCTGTTCTTGGACAGCAAAGGGAAAGACACAACACAACTCCGAGACGAAATGTTTCTGTGTGAAATGGCTTTTCTGTGTGACATTACGAGTCATCTGAATGCAATAAACTTGCAGCTGCAGGGTCGGGATCGTGTCATCTCTGATATGTACAGTACAGTGAAGGCATTTAAAACCAAACTGACTCTGTGGGAGACGCAGATGCGGAAAGAAAATTTGAGCCACTTTCCCAGCTGCCAGACCATGAAAGAGAAGCTCTCTACCAGTGCGTTCCCGAGCACACAGTTGGCTGATAAAATAGGTATGCTTGCCGCTGACTTTCGACGCCGATTTGCTGACTTTGAAGCACAAAAAAGCAGGTTGGAACTGCTCGGTAACCCATTTGCTGTTGACGTGGAAAGCTCACCACCAAACCTCCAAATGGAGTTGATTGACCTCCAATGCAATGATGCACTGAGGGCAAAATATGCGGCAGTGGGTGCTGCGGAGTTCGCCCGTTTCCTCCCCGGCACAATGCCCCAGCTGCGCATCCAGGCTGCTCAAACGTTGTCTATGTTTGGCAGCACATACCTGTGTGAACAACTGTTTTCTTTGATGAACCTGAACAAAACATCACACAGAAGTCGACTTACTGCTGAACACCTCCACTCAATTCTGAGGATTTCTTCAGCTCAGAGCCTTACCCCGAACATTGATGAACTTGTGGAAAAGATGGGACACCACCAAGTATCACCCTCAACCTCAAACAAGTGAACATTACTGTGCAATCACATATTTAGAGTTTTTACTCAGTTCAAGTTTAAAAGTTAAAATTTAATATTTGTTTTCACTGCATGTTACTTCTCCTTAAACAAAGTGTTGTTTTTGATTAATAGATTTTTGCACTTTATTTTTTTGTATTTCAATCCAATTATATTTTAAAAATATTTCAGTTGAGTGGATGATAGAAAATTGCTATTATTGTTTTTTCTTTGAAGTAAATTTAGCCCACTTTTGCTAAAATAGAAAATATAGTCTACTGATGGTGCCTTGAATACCGGTTTCTTTCATTTAATGTTCATGTTATGGGGATATTTATATAAAGGAAATTTGTCTTTTGTGTCTGTTGAAAATTAAAGATTACTGACAGAGCCATAAGAAAATATTGCTTTATTTATCTGATCATATTGTAATATATTTGTTAGGTTTTCAGTAGGTTCAATTAGGTTCACTAGACTATATGCGTCATTTAAAAAATTTTCAATGAACATTCGAACAGTCCGGCCCTCGTCTTGTAGCTGATTTTTTTATTTGGCCCTCCGTCCATTTGACTTTGACACCCCTGCTTTAGAGCAACTTTTAGAATTGGATCAGTGTGTATTTTATTTATTTTGACAGGGAGTCATGTGAGACCAAGGTCTCTTTTTCAGAATATATGCACATAAATACACATTATACACAACAGTATCCACCAAGGATGGGCATCTTTGATTGGGGTGGGGTCCACAAAAAAATCTGAATACATCATAAGGGGCCACAGTGGCTCCCAGGTCTGCATACCCACATTCATACCCAGACATGCAGTCAGAGCTGGCTCTAGCCTTTTTGGGGAACCCACCTTACCAGCAAAATATTTTAGCAGCCTCCCTCTTGACTGTGGAGAGAAATTCCTGCAATTCTACAAAATGTTCCATGTGGTGTAGAGAACATTTAGCAGTTTTAAAGCAATAGTACACATTTTGCCATGGGGCGGAGAAAAGATTTGTGAAACTTTATAACACATTTCATGCAATTCTACTCATTTTGCCATGGGGCAGAGAGAAAGATTGGCAGTTTTACAGCTAATTTCCTGCAATGTTACACATTTTGTCATAGGATGCAGACAAATGTTTGCAATTTTTAAGCTAATTTCCTGTAATTCTACACATTTTGCCCTGACTTATGCCATGTTAATGTAATATCTGACTTACAAAATCAATGGGGGACCCCCGGTCTGTAATTCGACCATGATTAGCTGGCTCGACTAATTTACCAATCTAGAAATGTTTAGCTGACATGGACTAATTGAAACTGCTGATACACATCCACATTTTCAAATTGCACCTTGTGTATTCTACTATTCTAACTCTCACATTAACATTGTTTTGTTTTGTTTTTAAAAAATTAAGAGAGAGAATGGGCGAGAGAGTAAACTTAGCAGTAGAAACCTAAACAGTCTATTTGTATATCAGTATATCAGCTTCACTATCAAATCCAAAAAAAATCAAGCAGACAACCAAAGAAAATGAATCACAATATAAAAAATTGTTTGAAGAAGAATGCAAAAAACCTAAGATAGAAATTGAGAAACCTATCCAACCAAAAACATAGAGACCCAGAAAACCTCAGCCTACGCCTTCACTATGTTGAATCACCAAAACAATTCAGAAATAAACTACGGAAAAAGAAGGAACAGCACATCAGAAATCAGCTCAATGTAATTGAAGAATCCATAGAATCTAACCACTTCTGGGAAAATTGGAACACACTAAGCAAACAATAACACAAAGAGTTATTCATCCAAAATGGAGATGTATGGAGAAACCACTTCTCCAATATTTTTGGCTCTATAACAAAGAACAAACAGCAAAAACATATACATGATCAAATACAAATCTTAGAATCAACTATTAAAGACTACCAGAACTGGATTCTCCAATTACTTTGAATGAACTACAGGACAAAATACAAACCCTCCAACCTAAAAAGGCCTGTGGTGTTGATGGTATCTTAAATGAAATGATCAAATACACAGACCACAAATACAAATTGGCTATACTTAAACTCCTTAACATCATCCTCAGCTTTGGCATCTTCAATATTTGGCAACAGGGAATGTCAACCCCAATCCACAAAAGTAGAGACAAATTTGACCCCATTAACAACCGTGGGATATGCATCAACAGCAACCTTGGGAAAATCCTCTGCATTATCATTAATAGCAGACTCGTACATTTCCTCAATGAAAACAATGTACTGAGGAAATGTCAAATAAAAATGTGATTCACATTAAAAGGAAAACATTTCTTCACATTTACAAACAGTACATTTATATTTTCCAACGGGGCTATACATTTGGGTGAGGTTTTTTTCTCACCTGAGTAGCCTCTTTTCACTGCCAAAAATGAAATTAAACCATTTAGTGTTTGGAGAAATACAATGTCAAATACAGGTAGCCTAGTCAAATAATACAGGTAGCCTAGTCAAATAATACAGGTAGCCTAGTCAAATAATACAGGTAGCCTAGTCAAATAATACAGGTAGCCTAGTCAAATAATACAGGTAGCCTAGTCAAATAATACAGGTAGCCTAGTCAAACAATACAGGTAGCCTAGTCAAATAATACAGGTAGCCTAGTCAAATAATACAGGTAGCCTAGTCAAATAATACAGGTAGCCTAGTCAAATAATACAGGTAGCCTAGTCAAATAATACAGGTAGCCTAGTCAAATAATACAGGTAGCCTAGTCAAACAATACAGGTAGCCTAGTCAAATAATACAGGTAGCCTAGTCAAATAATACAGGTAGCCTAGTCAAATAATACAGGTAGCCTAGTCAAACAATACATGTAGCCTAGTCAAATAATACAGGTAACCTATTCAAACAATACAGGTAGCCTAGTCAAACAATGACCATCCAATCACATTAACCGTTACTTTCTCGCGGGAAACCTTCACTCCTGCCAGACATTTAGAAACGAAACATGACAATTTGAAAAATAAGCCATAGGAGTTTTCTGAGCGAGAATAAAGATGACTTTCGAGTAGTAAGACATGTATAAAAGCAACAGATACCATTAATAAGAAGGGCTAGAAGTGTCTTATATGGTGAGCTACCGAGTGGCTAGGACAGTCAAGCCTCATACTATTGTGGTGAACTTAATTCTTCCTACGGCCACGGATATATCTGGGACAGTGCTGGGGGAAAAGGCCCCCAAAACTATACAGACAATGTCTTCATCAAACAACACTGTTTCACAGCGCATCAGTGACATGGCAGGAGATTGTTTTGAAACAATTACTGCTTCACATACAAGCCAGTGAATTCTATGCGTTACAGCTTGATGAGTCAACAGACCTGACACAGCTCCTGGTATACGTATGTCCGTTGCGTTTATGGAGGTCAATTAAGGAAGACATCCTCTTCTGCAAACCACTGGAAACCAGGACAACAGGAGAGGATATTTACTCGACAGCTTTGTGACATCAAATTGACTTTGGTGGTCAAGATGTGTTGGTATCTGTACTGATGGCGCAAAAGCCATGACAGGTATACATAGTGGAGTGGTAATGCGCGTGCATGCAGTTGCTCCCGACGCCACTTGGGTACACTGCAGCATCCACTGAGAGACTCTTCCTGCCGAGGGAATGCCTGACAGGTTGAAAGATGTTTTGGACACTTACAGTGAAAATGGTTAACTTTGTTAAAGCAAGGCCCCTGAACTCTTGTGCATTTTCTGCATTATGCAATGATATAGGCAGCGACCATGTGACATTTTAACAACATACTTCTGTGTGCTGGTTATCAAGGGGAAAAGTATTGACAAGTTTTTTTGAATTGAGAGATGAGCTTAAAGTTTTCTTCACTGACCATCATTTTCACTTGTCTGACCGCTTGCATGATGACGAGTTTCTCACACAAATGGCCTATCTTGGTGATGTTTTTTCTCACCTGAATGATCTTAATCTAGGATTACAGGGACTCTCCGCAACTTTATTCAATGTGAGGGACAAAATTGAGGCTATGATTAAGCCACGCTCAAGGTCCTAAACAATATCATAACCGCCATCGATAAAAGACAATACTGTGCAGCCGTATTCCTCGACCTGGCCAAGGCTTTTGACTCTGTCAATCACCGCTTTCTTATCGGCAGACTCAACAGACTTGGTTTCTCAAGTGACTGGTTCACCAAATACTTTTCAGATAGAGTTCAGTGTGTCAAATCAGAGGGCCTGTTGTCTGAACCTCTGGCAGTCTCTATGGGGGTGCCACAGGGTTCAATTCTCGGGCCGACTCTTTTCTGTGTATACATCAATGATGTCGCTCTTGCTGCTGGTGATCCTCTGATCCACCTCTACGCAGACGACACCATTCTGTATACATCTGGCCCTTCTTTGGATACTGTGTTAACAAACCTACAGATGAGCTTCAATACCATACAACTCTCCTTCCATGGCCTCCAACTGCTCTTAAATGCAAGTAAAACTAAATGCATGCTCTTCAACCGATCGCTGCCTTCACCTGCCCGCCCATCTAGCATCACTACTCTGGACGGTTCTGACTTAGAATATGTGGACAACTACAAATACCTAGGTGTCTGGTTAGACTGTAAACTCTCCTTCCAGACTCACATTAAGCATCTCCAATCCAAAATTACATTTAGAATCGGCTTCCTTTTTCGCAACAAAGAATCCTTCACTCATGCTGCCAAACATACCCTCGTAACACTGACTATCCTACCGATCCTTGACTTGGGCAATGTCATTTACAAAATAGCCTCCAACACTCTACTCAGCAAATTGAATGCAGTCTATCACAGTGCCATCTGTTTTATCACCAAAGCCCCATATACTACCCACCACTGCGACCTGAATGCTCTCGTCGGCTGGCACTCACTGTATATTTGTCGCCAAACCCACTGGTTCCACGTCATCTATAAGTCTTTGCTAGGTAAAGCCCCGCCTTATCTCAGCTCACTGGTCACCATAGCAGCACCCACCCGAAGCACGCACTCCAGTAGGTATATTTCCCTGGTCACCCCCAAAGCCAACTCCTCATTGGGCCACCTCTCCTTTCAGTTCTCTGCTGCCAATGACTGGAACGAATTTCAAAAATCACTGAAGCTGGAGACTCATATCTCCTTCACTAACTTTAAGCATCAGCTGTCAGAGCAGCGTACCGTTCATTGCACCTGTACATAGCCCATCTGTACATAGCACCCCCAACTACCTCATCCCCATATTGTTATTTATTGTTTTGCTCCTTTGCACCCCAGTATCTCTACTTGCACATTCATCTTCTGCACATCTATCACTCCAGTGTTTAATTGCTAAATTGTAATTATTTCGCCGCTATGGCTGATTTATTGCCTTACCTCCCTAATCTTACTTAATTTGCACACAGTGTATATAGACGTTTCTATTGTGTTATTGACTGTACGTTTGTTTATTCCATGTGTAACTCTGTGTTGTTTGTGTCACACTGCTTTGCTTTATCTTGGCCAGGGCGCAGTTGTAAATGAGAACTTGTTCTCAACTGGCCTACCTGGTTAAATAAAGGCAATTTTTTTTTAATGAAATAAGTTGTAGCTCGTCTCTGTCTGCATTAACAAGGACAACACACAGGTCTTTCCATCATTGTTAGATTTTGTTGTGAGCAAGTGAACTCAAGCTTACGGACAATGTCAAATGTGATATAGCGAAGCACCTGAGTGAGTTGGGTGTGCAATTCCCAAAACAGATGACACAAACAACTGGATTCATTATCCTTTTCATGCCCTGCCTCCAGTCCACTTACCGATATCTGAACAAGAGAGCCTCATCGAAATTGCAACAAGCTGTTCTGTGAAAATTAAATTTAATCAGAAGCCACTGCCAGATTTCTGGATTGTGCTGCGCTCAGAGTATCCTGCCTTGGCAAATCGCGCTGTTAAGACACTGATTCCTTTTGATACCTATGTGAGAGTGGATTCTCGGCCCTCACTAGCATGAAAACTAAATACAGGCACAGACTGTGTGTGGAAAATGATTTAAGATTCTCTCCAGTACGACCCAACATTGCAGAGTTATGTTCATCCTTTCAAGCATACCCTTCTCATTAACCTGTGGTGAGTTATTCTCAATTTTTGATGAACAAATGAGGTTTTACAGTGCCTTGCGAAAGTATTCGGCCCCCTTGAACTTTGCGACCTTTTGCCACATTTCAGGCCTCAAACATAAAGATATAAAACTGTATTTTTTTGTGAAGAATCAACAACAAGTGGGACACAATCATGAAGTGGAACGACATTTATTGGATATTTCAAACTTTTTTAACAAATCAAAAACTGAAAAATTGGGCGTGCAAAATTATTCAGCCCCTTTACTTTCAGTGCAGCAAACTCTCTCCAGAAGTTCAGTGAGGATCTCTGAATGATCCAATGTTGACCTAAATGACTAATGATGATAAATACAATCCACCTGTCGTGAATCCAGTCTCCGTATAAATGCACCTGCACTGTGATAGTCTCAGAGGTCCGTTAAAAGCGCAGAGAGCATCATGAAGAACAAGGAACACACCAGGCAGGTCCGAGATACTGTTGTGAAGAAGTTTAAAGCCGGATTTGGATACAAAAAGATTTCCCAAGCTTTAAACATCCCAAGGAGCACTGTGCAAGCGATAATATTGAAATGGAAGGAGTATCAGACCACTGCAAATCTACCAAGACCTGGCCGTCCCTCTAAACTTTCAGCTCATACAAGGAGAAGACTGATCAGAGATGCAGCCAAGAGGCCCATGATCACTCTGGATGAACTGCAGAGATCTACAGCTGAGGTGGGAGACTCTGTCCATAGGACAACAATCAGTCGTATATTGCACAAATCTGGCCTTTATGGAAGAGTGGCAAGAAGAAAGCCATTTCTTAAAGATATCCATAAAAAGTGTTGTTTAAAGTTTGCCACAAGCCACCGGGGAGACACACCAAACATGTGGAAGAAGGTGCTCTGGTCAGATGAAACCAAAATTGAACTTTTTGGCAACAATGCAAAACGTTATGTTTGGCGTAAAAGCAACACCCTGAACACACCATCCCCACTGTCAAACATGGTGGTGGCAGCATCATGGTTTGGGCCTGCTTTTCTTCAGCAGGGACAGGGAAGATGGTTAAAATTGATGGGAAGATGGATGGAGCCAAATACAGGACCATTCTGGAAGAAAACCTGATGGAGTCTGCAAAAGACCTGAGACTGGGACGGAGATTTGTCTTCCAACAAGACAATGATCCAAAACATAAAGCAAAATCTACAATGGAATGGTTCAAAAATAAACATATCCAGGTGTTAGAATGGCCAAGTCAAAGTCCAGACCTGAATCCAATCGAGAATCTGTGGAAAGAACTGAAAACTGCTGTTCACAAATGCTCTCCATCCAACCTCACTGAGCTCGAGCTGTTTTGCAAGGAGGAATGTGGAAAAAATGTCAGTCTCTCGATGTGCAAAACTGATAGAGACATACCCCAAGCGACTTACAGCTGTAATCGCAGCAAAAGGTGGCGCTACAAAGTATTAACTTAAGGGGGCTGAATAATTTTGCACGCCCAATTTTTCAGTTTTTGATTTGTTAAAAAAGTTTGAAATATCCAATAAATGTCATTCCACTTCATGATTGTGTCCCACTTGTTGTTGATTCTTCACAAAAAAATACAGTTTTATATCTTTATGTTTGAAGCCTGAAATGTGGCAAAAGTCGCAAAGTTCAAGGGGGCCGAATACTTTCGCAAGGCACTGTATATGTAAGATGGCTAAATTAAAAGCAAAATTATTGATATAGTATTATTTGTGCCCTGGTCCTATACGAGCTCTTTGTCACTTCCAACGAGCCGGGTTGTGACAAAAACTCACACTCATTCTTATGTCTAATAAATGTATCATATAGTGTGCGTGTGGCAGGCTTACAATGATGGCAAAAAACAACATTTGAGAGTGTGCTGACCCTGGTGCTAGAGGGGGTACGCAGCTGGAGGTTGAATGTTTGAAGGGGTACGGGACTATAAAAAGTTTGGAACCACTTCCCTAGAGCATACAAAGAACTATACATTCCTCGGCCTGAACATCAGTGCCACAGGTACTGTAACTTCCTCAAAGCTGTGAACGATCTGAGAGACAAGGCAAAAAGGGCCTTCTACGCCATCAAAAGGAACATAAATGTAGGATCTGGCTAAAAATACTTGAGTAAGTTATGGAACCCCTTGTTCTTTATGATTGTGAGTTCTAGGGTCTGCTCACTGACCAAGAATTCAGAAAATGGGACAAACACCAAATTGAGATTTTGCAAAAATATAATCATTGTACCGCAGAAAATACCAAATAATGCATGCAGAGCAGAATTAGGCTGATACCCGCTAATGATCAAAATCCAGAAAAGAGCCGTTACATTTTACAACCACGTAAAAGGAATCGCTTCCTTGCCCACAAAATGAGGTGGAATCTGAGCTCCCCTATCTATTGGGTAAAAACCACAGTGTGAAATCACAGCAGCAAGATGTGTGACCTGTTGCCACAAGAAAAGGGCAACCAGTGAAGAACAAACATTATGAGTGTTTTTTTATTGTTTATTGTTTATTTCACTTTTCTTTATTATCTATTTAATTTGCTTTGACAATGTAAACATATGTTTCCCCTGCCAATAAAGCTATTTGAATTGAGAGAGAGAGAGAGAGAGAGAGAGGGGGGGGGGGGGTGGGGAATAGAATGAGAGAGCGAGAGGGAGAGAGAGAGGGAGAGAGAGGGAGGTGGGGGGGGAGAGAGAGAGAGAGAGATAGAGAGAGAGATAGAGAGAGAGGGATAGCGGGAGAGAGAGAGTGGAATAGTATGAGAGAGAGAGAGAGAGAGAGAGAGAGAGAGAGAGAGAGAGAGAGAGAGAAAGAGAGAGAGAGAGAGAGAGAGAGAGAGAGAGAGAGAGAGACAGAGAGAGACTTACCACCTCTCCTGTTCCAGGCCCTATGAATAATGAGCGAGCCAATAAAAATGTTATTAATAATAGATGACTGTCCAGAGCAGAGCACAACCCTTGTCTATCTATCACCCTGTAGTGTTAGGAAGAGTAGACACACTCTATATGATCTACAGCTGAGGGGAATCAGCTCATTGTCCCAGAATACCCCTAACAGGTCAAAACACATGATAAAACACTCAATAAACCCCCTAGAAATAGCATTTGACCTCGTGGGGACTAACAAAATATCCCCAGTTGGTAAAATGTTTGTTTACTATTCTTGTGGGGACTTCTGGTCCCCACAAGAATAGTTAAACACATCCACATGCGCAAACACACACACACACACACACACACACACACACACACACACACACACACACACACACACACACACACACACACACACACACACACACACACACACACACCGACAGACCACACAGCTCTTCCCATAACACGTTCTTCACATTCCAGATCCAAAACCTCCTCTAAATCATCAAGGTTGCTCTGGCATGGCTGTTTATTTGGGGTGTCTAAAATGATATGTCAGGGAAAACTAGTGGTACAGGGTCATTTCAGTCTGTGTTTTGTGAAGGAGTGCAGAGAACTAAACAAGCTCAAGGGCCCACTTGGGTTGCTGGAAAAGTGGTACAATGTACGCTGAAATACTCACTGTATCATGTGAACACAACTAAATGAGAGAGTATATATCAGTGGAGGCTGCTGAGGGGAGGACGGCTCATAATAGTGGCTGGGATGGAATATAATGGCTGGATTGGAATTGAATGGCTGAAATGGAGTTTAATGGCTGAAATGGAGTGTAATGGCTGAAATGGAGTGTAATGGCTGAAATGGAGTGTAATGGCTGAAATGGAGTGTAATGGCTGAAATGGAGTGTAATGGCTGAAATGGAGTGTAATGGCTAAAATGGAGTTTAATGGATGAAATGGAGTTTAATGGATGAAATGGAGTGTAATGGATGAAATGGAGTTTAATGGCTGAAATGGAGTGTAATGGATGAAATGGAGTTTAATGGATGAAATGGAGTTTAATGGATGAAATGGAGTTTAATGGCTGAAATGGAGTGTAATGGATGAAATGGAGTTTAATGGATGAAATGGAGTTTAATGGCTGAAATGGAGTGTAATGGAACAGAAAGGAATCAATCATCATTACAGTCATCTATGCTAATAGGACGCATGGTTAATTACTTCACCATTCATCATGTGACTCCTTGATCTACAATGACATAATACATGAAAAAAGCCCATGAAACTAGTAAGCATTATGGAAAATGAAGGCTTGCCGTAAACAGAAACAGCTGTTACAATTCTCCCCCTAACCTCTGACCTTCTAATGGCCTAACTGGAAGACGGCTGTTTGTTTTTTCTTCTGAAGTGGATCAACAAAGGAGGAAGTGGAGTGCTATTGGCCAACGGAGTAGGGCGGTGAAGGGTTTGTTGTTGCGGACTGACTCCCTTCTTGTTGCAGAGTCAGCCCTCTCAAAAATGTGACTGTGGGATTCTGACGCCCTGGGCGGCTGTCTGGGTCTGCATAGAACAGGTCAACAACTCTAACTTCTCAAGACCTCAATACTTTGAGCAAAAAACTGATACAGGCCTTGTAGAGGAGACAGGGTATGGTTGTCACGCTTGTGCAAACAGCCACAACTATGGGTTGGTTGTCATAAATACTGTGCTGGTGAGTTTTTTAGAAAACACTGTTAGCCACGCTGGCCAATCAGCACTGTGAAACGTAAATGTGTGGCTGATATGGTGCCTCTATGGGGGAGGGCAGGATGACCCAGATAGTGAACTGTATACACAGTGCAATGTAACGATAAGTTTGGTCCTTTAAGGGGAGGACAAGTAATGTCATGATATGTCAAACATCTCACTTACAACGTTGAGTCTGATGGTAAATCAGACTGGGCATTTCTTCACAGACATGCTATGACGTGGCCAATCTGACTTCCTCTTCCCCTGTCTCACTTCCTCTGTAAACCATCAGACTGCAGACCATTCAGAACCACCTGACTGTGTCATATCTACCCGCTATTTTTGGTATTCACGTTGCTTTTATCACAAGAAAGGGGCTTTGACTCATCTTCCTGAGGTTATTCTTGGGATTCTAATAGCAGATGTAGATCCATGAAATTGTCCCATTTGACACCCCTGAGAAGATTTTGGTCTGATTCAGCAAATCCTTTCAGGAAACAGTAATAGCTCAGAGCTCTGAAATAACGCACCAATGTGTTCTAACCTTAGAAAAATACTGTACGGGTGGTTGAACACAGAATCCACCTCTACGCAGACGACACCATTCTGTATACTTCAGGCCCTTCTTTGGACACTGTGTTAACAACCCTCCAGGCAAGCTTCAATGCCATACAACTCTCCTTCCGTGGCCTCCAATTGCTCTTAAATACAAGTAAAACTAAATGCATGCTCTTCAACCGATCGCTACCTGCACCTACCCGCCTGTCCAACATCACTACTTTGGACGGCTCTGACTTAGAATACGTGGACAACTACAAATACTTAGGTGTCTGGTTAGACTGTAAACTCTCCTTCCAGACCCATATCAAACATCTCCAATCCAAAGTTAAATCTAGAATTGGCTTCCTATTTCGCAACAAAGCATCCTTCACTCATGCTGCCAAACATACCCTTGTAAAACTGACCATCCTACCAATCCTCGACTTTGGCGATGTCATTTACAAAATAGCCTCCAATACCCTACTCAACAAATTGGATGCAGTCTATCACAGTGCAATCCGTTTTGTCACCAAAGCCCCATATACTACCCACCATTGCGACCTGTACGCTCTCGTTGGCTGGCCCTCGCTTCATACTCGTCGCCAAACCCACTGGCTCCATGTCATCTACAAGACCCTGCTAGGTAAAGTCCCCCCTTATCTCAGCTCGCTGGTCACCATTGCATCTCCCACCTGTAGCACACGCTCCAGCAGGTATATCTCTCTAGTCACCCCCAAAACCAATTCTTTCTTTGGCCGCCTCTCCTTCCAGTTCTCTGCTGCCAATGACTGGAACGAACTACAAAAATCTCTGAACCTGGAAACACTTATCTCCCTCACTAGCTTTAAGCACCAACTGTCAGAGCAGCTCACAGATTACTGCACCTGTACATAGCCCACCTATAATTTAGCCCAAACAACTACCTCTTTCCCTACTGTATTTTATTTATTTATTTATTTTGCTCCTTTGCACCCCATTATTTTTATTTCTACTTTGCACATTCTCCCACTGCAAATCTACCATTCCAGTGTTTTACTTGCTATATTGTATTTACTTTGCCACCATGTCCTTTTTTTTGCCTTTACCTCCCTTATCTCACCTCATTTGCTCACATCGTATATAGACTTGTTTATACTGTATTATTGACTGTATGTTTGTTTTACTCCATGTGTAACTCTGTGTCGTTGTATGTGTCGAACTGCTTTGCTTTATCTTGGCCAGGTCGCAATTGTAAATGAGAACTTGTTCTCAACTACCCAACCTGGTTAAATAAAGGTGTTCTCAACTAGCCAACCTGGTTAAATAAAGGTGAAATAAAAAAATAAAAAAATCAATCTTGCCAGCATTAGCTAATTCTTTGGAGAATGGACTCGCAGCGCTAGTAAAATATGAGTTATAGTGTACCATTCTGCCACGCAATATAGAGCTATGGCCTTGGTATGGCCGAATATAGAGGTACATTCTGAAAGATGAGTTTGTGATGACGTCTTTTGTACATTGTGGTTCTGAGAAGCTTCCTCACATGACTCACACCAGCACTTGACCTGAACTGAGCAACACACAACCTTTAGACCACCATACCTATTTGTACTATTGTATTTATAGCCGGTACACATTCATAGCCACTTGATGTTTTGGTATTGTTTAAAGCCAGAGATATGGATAAAGCGTCTTAAATTGATTATCCTGTTGTTGCAGGAAATGTCGTGCATAGCAGGAGATGCAAACTTGTAGTGTATTCAAGGTTTAAAAAGGCTTCTAAAGTTTGTAATTTCCACTATAAAATGTCAGACTTGATTTGCCATCGAAAAATGTATCCACCCCTACTAAAATGTCCATTAATTATAATCCAATAATTCCAACTTCCTGTTGCTGCAGGATTATTTTCCTGCTGTGAGAAACTGATTCAGATCCATTCTTTAGGGTCTGTCATTTTGTATAATATAGTAAAGAAAATGACTTGCAGTTTAATCCATTAATCATAAAAATCCTAATCGAAATAAATCAGCAGCTCAAACACAAATGGCATTCCTCAACCAAATAGACCCCAAAGCTGGTTTTAACCAACATGTGAGAGCCTGAGCCATGACCCATTTCAGACCTTTCCTTTGGCCTTCCATTGGGTAATGAAATTATCAGTTGCGTGGCGCCTGCGGATCAACTTCCTCTCAACATCTGTCTGAGGCCTCGCCTTAAGATTAGAGTGAATGAGAAGACTTCAACCAGATTTGACATCTCAGAATCGCTGGGCATCTATCTACGCATCACTGTTTGTAGGATTTATTTCATCCTCATTTTGGAAGGACAGGGGGTGGGGGCTTTATGAAGATCCTGGTACTTAATTTACCCTGCTGATGACCTGTCAAATCAAATCTATTGGCAGAGAGTGAATGGAGGGCCAGGGGTTTTTACCAGCCTAATCCCATTGGGAATATCCTGATCTGGACTCCCAAAACCCATACCAAGGAACGAAACCTTCCCCCCAGTCACACCAGTCCCCATGTTGAGTCCCCAGTCACACCAGTCCTATGTTGAGTCCCCAGTCACACCAGCCCCCATGTTGAGTCCCCAGTCACACCAGTCCTATGTTGAGTCCCCAGTCACACCAGTCCTATGTTGAGTCCCCAGTCACACCAGCCCCCATGTTGAGTCCCCAGTCACACCAGTCCTATGTTGAGTCCCCAGTCACACCAGTCCTATGTTGAGTCCCCAGTCACACCAGCCCCCATGTTGAGTCCCCATTCACACCACTCCCCATGTTGAGTCCCCAGTCACACCAGTCCTATGTTGAGTACTCAGTCACACCAGCCCCCATGTTGAGTCCCCAGTCACACCAGCCCCCATGTTGAGTCCCCAGTCACACCAGTCCTATGTTGAGTACTCAGTCACACCAGCCCCCATGTTGAGTCCCCAGTCACACCAGCCCCCATGTTGAGTCCCCAGTCACACCAGCCCCCATGTTGAGTCCCCAGTCACACCAGCCCCCATCCCATTACCCTGGCCGCCCGTCTGTCATGTCCCAGCCCCACTGCCCTACATTGCTGGTTTATAAACCCAGGCCATCTGCGCCCCTGTCTAGCGCCCACAAAAACTGCTCCTACCATGCTTGGGCCCTAATCTCTCCCCTTCTCACCTAATCCAGTTCACAGGATCCAGTAGTGGAGCAGCTCAATCCCACTAAGACACATACCAAGTTGGTTAACTTAGTCAGCCTGGCCTCATAGACGAGGCATAACACAGTACATGTAAATCCAAGACACTCAAATTAGTATGTGTTATGTTTGGTATGGTAACATAAGACAGATGACTAGTTAAGGCAAAAACCTTAACGCGAGGTCGAATCTCATCATGAACAACTTTTCAACTACATACAACTTTTAACCACTTTGCAACTACTTAGCATGTTAGCTAACACTTCCCCTAACCCCAACCCTAACCTTAACCTTTTTAGTTAACCCTTCCTCTAACCCTAACCTCAACCCTTTTAGCTAACCCTTCCCCTAACTCTAACCTTTACCCTTTATCCTTACTCCTAAGCGAAATGCCTTTAGACCAGGTTGACCTAGCCTATGGTCCAATTTATAACACTTGTTGGAGCAATCAGTAAATGAGCAAAGTTCCATGCTTCCATGAGTCTATTCAATTCAGTACTTTCTGAGAAGAATATCACCAATCAGCTTTTGAATCAGCATCATACTGAGCACCATATGGCACTACTGCCCAAAATGTTTACAAATTGAATCCATTGTAACCTTGAAGCGCAGAGTGCAGACTGACGACATTTGAAATGAGTTTGAGGTAACAGGTTTAAAACATTTTGGAGATACTACAACATAGTTAAGTATTTTGTTGGGCTCTCCAGTCTTGTAGCTAAGACATTTTATTGGTGATAGCAGGAAGCATCCCATCCATTTTGACTTGATCTCCTCCAAGTACCAGACAACCTTTCAATCTGCTTATCGCAAAGGATTTCATTTCAAGCCCATGGGGATGTAGACAAAAAGGTTCAGGTTATTTTGGTTTCATGTTAAAAGACTAAGCATAGTGAAAGCCTGTGTTCCTCTAAAGGCTTTGGATAAAAAAATGTCATTTGGTTGATAATGCTTCACTTTTAAGAGACATCTGTGTTTGTTGCTAATATAGATATTTACTATGCCATCACACAAGCTTTGTGTTCACATCTGCTCTTCCATGAGTGTTACCTGTTTGTGGTAGTTAAAGATGCAGTTCGGGATCTTAAGCATTTACAAATTCGTAACACATCATACGAAATGGATGCCATTTTCTGGGAACCGTTTTGGCTCGTGAGCACTACTTTTCAAAACTACTGGCTAAAATGATCCAGAACCTTTGGAGCATCACTTTAAGGCTTTATTGTGTTTGAGGAAATCCAGTCAGTGAGATGACCTTTAACATCACACTAGCTAACCAGTGCTCTCCATTCTCTGTGCTGTGTAAAGAAGGGCCACAGTTTTAAGTTTCCTGCAGTCATGGACCTTCAAGACAATAGCCTTGATTAACCTTCAAAGATACACAAAAATAGGGCCTCCCGGGTGGCGCAGTGGTTAAGGGCGCTGTACTGCAGCGCCAGCTGTGCCATCAGAGTCCCTGGGTTTGCGCCCAGGCTCTGTCGTAACCGGCCGCGACCGGGAGGTCCGTGGGGCGACGCACAATTGGCCTAGCGTCGTCCGGGTTAGGGAGGGCTTGGTCGGTGGGGATGTCCTTGTCTCATCGGTGTAGCCTCCGACACATTGGTGCGGCTGGCTTCCGGGTTGTATGCGCGCTGTGTTAAGAAGCAGTGCAGCTGGTTGGGTTGTGTATCGGAGGACGCATGACTTTCAACCTTCGTCTCTCCCGAGCCCGTACGGGAATTGTAGCAATGAGACAAGATAGTAGCTACTACAACAATTGGATACCACGAAATTGGGGAGAAAAAGGGGTAAAATTCAAAAAAAAAATCAAAATGCAAAAAAAGATACACAAAAATAAACATGTGCGCACACACACACACACGCACACACACACACACACACACACACACACACACACACACACACACACACACACTTGATAAGGTGAAGAGTGATCTCTATTTATAGGGATGACTTTTGGAGAAACAACAACAAGCGTCTGAAGGTGAACACTTGATGTGAGGCTCTGATCTTATCAGTGGGTGAGGACGGCAGAGGCATTGGGGGTGAAGAGGGTTGTGATTAGTCCTTGAAGGCGAGAGAGAGGAGAGAGGGAGAGAGAGGGGGAGAGAGAAAGGGAGAGAGAGAAAGAGAGGAGCGAGAGAGAGAGAGAGAAATATAGAAAGAGAGAGAGAGAGAGAGAGAGACGATAACCGTTAATTATCAAAATCCAGAAAAGAGACGTTAAATTTTACAACCACCTAAAAGGAAGAAATTCCCAAACCTTCCATAACAAAGCCATCACCAACAGAGACATGAACCTAGAGAAGAGTCCCATAAGCAAGCTGGTCCTGGGGCTCTGTTCACAAACACAAACAGACCCCATAGAGGGCCCAGGACAGCAACACAATAAGACCCAACCAAATTATGAGAAATAAAAAATTATTACTTGACACATTGGAAAGAATTAACCAGCACAGCAAACTGGAATGCTATTTTGCCCTAAAAAGAGAGTACACAGTGGCAGAATACCTGACCACTGTGACTGACCCAAAATTAAGGAAAGCTTTGACTATGTACAGGCTCAATGAGCATAGCCTTGATACTGAGACAGGCTATGGGCACACTGCCCACGAAATGAGGTGGAAACTGAGCTGCACTTCATAACCTCCTGAGAAAAGTAGGACCTTATTAGAGACACATATTTCCCTCAGATTACACAGACCCACAAAGAATTTGAAAATTATATTAGGTGAGTTGCAACAGTGTGACATCACAGCAGCAAGATTTGTGACCTGTTGCAAATGGAAACCAGTGAAGAACAAACATCATTGTAAATACAACCCATATTTATGTTTATTTATTTCCCCTTTTGTACTTAACTATGTGTATATCATTACAACACTATAAATAGCCATAATTTGACATTTGTAATGTTTCTATTCCTTTGAAACGTGTGTGTGTGTAATGTTTACTGTTCATTTCTGATTGTTCATTTCACTTTTGTTAATCTATTTCACTTGCTTGGCAATGTAAACATATGATTCCCATACCAATAAAGCCCTTTGAATTGATAAGAGAGAGCGAGATCAGAGAGGGAGAGAGAGAGAGAGAAAGCAGAGAGAGAGAGCAGAGAGAGAGAAAGCATAGAAAGAGAGAGAGGGGGGAGAGAGAGAGAGATCAGAGAGGGAGAGAGAGAGAGAGAAAGCAGAGAGAGAGAGCAGAGAGAGAGAAAGCATAGAAAGAGAGAGAGGGGGGAGAGAGAGAGAGATCAGAGAGGGAGAGAGAGAGAGATAAAGCAGAGAGAGAGAAAGTAGAGAGAGAGAAAGCAGAGAGAGAGGGGCGAGAGAGAGAGGGATCAGAGAGGGAGAGAGAGAGAGAGAGAAAGCAGAGAGAGAGAAAGTAGAGAGAGAGAAAGCAGAGAGAGGGAGGGGAGAGAGAGAGAGAGTGAGGTCTGGGGATTAAGAGAGAGAGATTGAGACATGGAGACGAAGACAAACAGACGTCAATAGACAGTGTTGGTTTTACTCCCTAACATGACAAAGACACTTGCATGGTTTGCGTTGTGTGTTTGTGTGCATGTTGTTTGTGTCATTGCTATGCTATAACACTAAAAGGCCCACTCCCAAAGACACACTTTCCCCAGCGTGCTATAGCCTGGCATGAGAACCCAGAGCTGACCCCCAGAGTACTATAGCCTGGCATGAGAAGCCAGAGCTGACCCCCAGCGTGCTATAGCCTGGCATGAGAACCCAGAGCTGACCCCCAGAGTGCTATAGCCTGGCATGAGAAGCCAGAGCTGACCCCCAGTGTGCTATAGCCTGGCATGAGAACCCAGAGCTGACCCCCAGAGTGCTATAGCCTGGCATGAGAAGCCAGAGCTGACCCCCAGTGTGCTATAGCCTGGCATGAGAACCCAGAGCTGACCCCCAGAGTGCTATAGCCTGGCATGAGAAGCCAGAGCTGACCCCCAGTGTGCTATAGCCTGGCATGAGAAGTCCGAGCTGACCCCCAGTGTGCTATAGCCTGGCATGAGAAGCCCGAGCTGACCCCCTGCGTGCTAAAGCCTGGCATGAGAAGACAGAGCTGACCCCCAGCGTGCTATAGCCTGGCATGAGAAGCCAGAGCTGACCCCCTACGTGCTATAGCCTGGCATGAGAAGCCAGAGCTGACCCCCAGCGTGCTATAGCCTGGCATGAGAAGCCAGAGCTGACCCCCAGCGTGCTATAGCCTGGCATAAGAAGACAGAGCTGACCCCCAGCGTCTTATAGCCTGGCATGAGAAGCCAGAGCTGACCCCCTACGTGCTATAGCCTGGCATGAGAAGACAGAGCTGACCCCCTGCATGCTATACCCTGGCATGAGAAGCCAGAGCTGACCCCCAGCGTGCTATAGCCTGGCATGAGAAGCCAGAGCTGACCCCTAGCGTGCTATAGCCTGGCATGAGAAGCCAGAGCTGACCCCCTGCGTGCTATAGCCTGGCATGAGAAGACATAGCTGACCCCCAGCGTGCTATAGCCTGGCATGAGAAGCCAGAGTTGACCCCCTGCGTGCTATAGCCTGGCATGAGAAGCCAGAGCTGACCCCCAGCGTGCTATAGCCTGGCATGAGAAGCCAGAGCTGACCCCCTGCGTGCTATAGCCTGGCATGAGAAGACATAGCTGACCCCCAGCGTGCTATAGCCTGGCATGAGAAGCCAGAGTTGACCCCCAGTGTGCTATAGCCTGGCATGAGAAGCCAGAGTTGACCCCCAGTGTGCTATAGCCTGGCATGAGAAGCCAGATTTGACCCCCAGTGTGCTATAGCCTGGCATGAGAAGCCAGAGTTGACCCCCAGTGTGCTATAGCCTGGCATGAGAAGCCAGAGTTGACCCCCAGTGTGCTATAGCCTGGCATGAGAAGCCAGAGCTGACCCCCAGTGTGCTATAGCCTGGCATGAGAAGCCAGAGTTGACCCCCAGTGTGCTATAGCCTGGCATGAGAAGCCAGAGTTGACCCCCAGTGTGCTATAGCCTGGCATGAGAAGCCAGAGCTGACCCCCAGTGTGCTATAGCCTGGCATGAGAAGACAGAGATGACCCCCAGTGTGCTATAGCCTGGCATGAGAAGACAGAGCTGACCCCCAGTGTGCTATAGCCTGGCATGAGAAGCCAGAGCTGACCCCCAGTGTGCTATAGTCTGGCATATGAGAAGACAGAGCTGACCCCCAGTGTGCTATAGCCTGGCATGAGAAGACAGAGCTGACCCCCAGCGTGCTATAGCCTGGCATGAGAAGCCAGAGCTGACCCCCAGTGTGCTATAGCCTGGCATGAGAACCCAGAGCTGACCCCCAGTGTGCTATAGTCTGGCATGAGAAGACAGAGCTGACCCCCAGTGTGCTATAGCCTGGCATGAGAAGACAGAGCTGACCCCCAGCGTGCTATAGCCTGGCATGAGAAGTGAGCCATACACAAAGAAGTGCATTTCAAAAAGAAGTGTGCTTTGTTCTGTCTCTGTTCTTTTTTCTATCCTGTCTCCCTTTCTTCTCCACTTTCTCCTGCTTTCTCTCTCTTCCAACTCCCCCCCTTCGTCCCTCCCAGACACACAGAGAGAGAGAGAGAGAGAGAGAGAGAGAGAGAGAGAGAGAGAGAGAGAATGGAACAGTCACATGTGGAGTGAGGGAATTGACATGCTTTCACATTAGCTTGAGGGCTGTGTTTGTGTCAGAGTGGGTGGGGTAGTTTATTGATCAGTATTATAGACCTAATCATGGATTGATAATCTACAGTGAGAATGTGAGAAAAATAGGGGAGAGCAAGAGAAACAGGGAGAGTGAGACAAAGAGGGGAAAGTGAAGTCAGAGTGAACTGTTGAAGTGGGTTTGGTCTAACAAAGGGTTACAGCCTGTTGTAAACTAGACCATTAGACCATTCACTCACTGGTCTACACACACACACACACGCCTCCTTTGGCCCCCGTGAAGTGAGGTCATGCTATAGTCTATAAGCTGATTTCCAGTGTACTTGCGCAATAGCCTTGTGTTATACCAGGCCAGGAATGCATTTTAACACTACTGCTGGGTGGGATTAGCAGGAGTCATGCTGCTGGGACTATTCTGGGATTACTCCATCCTATTATTACTCCATCCGGATTTCCTTTTTTCATCAACCATGATAGGAGATTGTGAGAGGAGACAGCGGGAGAAAGAGATCGGGGGAATCTTGAGACAGTAGACTCACTACCCTCTGTCTCTTTATTCTCAGACAGACAGAGAGAACCGTCTGTGCATTGAAGAGTCTGAGAGTCTGTCCTGAGAAAGAGCAAGGAGAGAAGAAGGAACATCTACACCTGTAACGGTCGTTGTATGAAGAAGATGAGGACCAAAGCGCAGCGGGGTACGTGTTCATGTTAGTTTATTGACAGTGAACACGAAATACAAATATAACACAATGAATAACCGAAACAGTCCTGAAAGGAAAAAAAAACACTAAACATAAATCAACTACCCACAAAACCCATGTGGGGAAAAAGCTACCTAAGTATGGTTCTCAATCAGAGACAACGATAGACAGCTGCCTCTGATTGAGAACCACACGGCCAAACAACAAAGAAATAGAAAACATAGAAACTGAACATAGAATGGCCACCCTAGTCACACCCTGGCCTAACCAAAATAGAGAATAAAAGCCTCTCTATGGCCACAACACTTGACAGGTTCATCACACGCCCAGCTGTAAACAAATCTACACAAAAAAACATATAAAGTGTTGGTCCCATGTTTCATGAGCTGAAATCAAAGATCCCAGAAATGTTCCATACGCACACATTTGTTTACATCCCTGTTAGTTAGCGTTTCTCCTTTGCCAAGATGATCCATCCACCTGACAGGTGTGGCATATCAAGAAGGTGGTGGACCTTGTGCTGGGGGACAATAAAAAGCCAGTCTAAAATGTGCAGTTGTGTAACACAACACAATGCCACAGATGTCTCAGGTTTTGAGGGAGCGTGCAATTGGCATGCTGACTGCAGGAATGTCCACCAGAGCTGTTGTCAAATAATTGTATGTTCATTTATCTTCCATAAGCAATCTCCAACATTGTTTTAGAGAATTTGGCAATAATTCCAACCTGCCTCACAACCGCAGACCATGTTTAACCACGCTAGCCCAGGACCTCCACATCCACTTCTTCACCTGCTGGATTGTATGAGACCAGCCACCCGGACAGCTGATGAAACTGTAGGTTTGCACAACCAAAGAATTTCTGCACAAACTGTCAGAAACTGCCTCAGGAAAGCTCATCTGCGTGCTCGTCATCCTCACGAGGGTCTTGACCTGACTGCAGTTTGGCGACATAACCGACTTCTGTGGGAAAACGCTCACCTTTGATAGCCACTGGCACACTGGAGAAGTGTTCTCTACACAGATGAATGCCGGTTTTAACTGTACCGGGCACATGGCAGAGAGCGTGAATGGCGTCATGTGGGCGAGCGGTTTGCTGATATCAACGTGGTGAACAGACTGCCCCATGGTGGTATGGGCAGGCATAAATGACGTACAACGAACACAATTGCATTTTATCAATGGCAATTTGAATGGACAAGATATACTGGGACGAGATCATGAGGCCCATGATCATGTCATGCTATTCACCACTATCAAATCAAATCAAATCAAAGTTTATTTATCACGTGCGCCGAATACAACAGGTGAAGTAGACGATACAGTGAAATGCTTACTTACAGGCTCTAACCAATAGTGCAAAAAAGGTATTAGGTGAACAATATGTAAGTAAAGAAATAAAACAACAGTAAAAAATACAGGCTATATACAGTAGCGAGGCTATAAAAGTAGAGAGGCTACATACAGACACCGTTAGTCAGGCTGATTGAGGTGGTATGTACATGTAGATATGGTTAAAGTGACTATGCATACAGTGGGGCAAAAAAGTATTTAGTCAGCCACCAATTGTGCAAGTTCTCCCACTTAAAAAGATTAGAGAGGCCTGTAATGTTCATCATAGGTACACTTCAACTATGAAAGACAAAATGAGAAAAAAAATTCCAGAAAATCACATTGTAGGATTTTTAATGAATTTATTTGCAAATTATGGTGGAAAATAAGTATTTGGTCACCTACAAACAAGCAAGATTTCTGGCTCTCACAGACCTGTAACTTTTTCTTTAAGAGGCTCCTCTGTCCTCCACTCGTTACCTGTATGTGAACTTATAAGTTCCGCTCCTTGAAAGTGGCAGCTCTACCCTTTAGCTCAGTGCGGATGTTGCCTGTAATCCATGGCTTCTGGTTGGGGTATGTATGTACCGGCACTGTGGGGATGACATCATCGTGTTGATGAAGCCAATTACTGATGTGGTGTACTTTTCAATGCCATCGGAGTAATCCCGGAACATATTCCAGTCTGTGCTAGCAAAACAGTCCAGTAGTTTAGCATCTGCTTCATCTGACATTTATTTTATTGATCTAGTCACTGGTGCTTCCTGCTTTAATTTTTGCTTGTAACATGCTGACAACATGATGTCAAATATTTGGAGATGTGCTTTACCTTGTTAAGTGTCATTTCAAATTAAATTATTAATTAAAATAATGGCATTGAGAAGACACTGGAGAAAAACATATTTCAGGCACAACAATCTGGTTTATTCATATTGGTGTAGTCCTATCCTTTCTGTTTTACAACATCGAGAGTGTGTGAAAGTGGAAAGGGGGCTTAAGGGGTAAGCTTCCTCAGATATTCTTGGAAACCTAAGAGGGTCAGCAAAGGTTGTAAACAGCAAGTGGCCGTTTTGTTGTTAATAAGACTGACTATTACATCACAGGTATAACATTTTCCACCCCATAGCCCACACCTATATTCTATCTTCCTATCATTTTCTAGTCTTATTGATATTTTTCTGTGAGATCTTGAGGGTCATTTGAACATCACAACATAATTAAAGATGCCCTCCAGGATCTTAAACACATTAACTTTGTAAGATAGTATATTAGGAATTGAATTTGTAACATATACCAATTGAACAGGATGTAACATATATGAAATGGATGACTTTGTACACAAAAAAAGGGGACCACTTTTGGCTCTTGAGCATCACTTCCGGCTGAAATCATACAAAAGTTAGAGAGTGCAATTTAACATTTTCTAGACATCACTGTACTTGTAGACTAACACCTTCTCCCACACACCCCCACTTTCTACAGTCTATAATTTCCATATTTGCGTCTTTCACACGAACCTCGTGCCTTCATTCCTTATTTTCCGTGATGATATCATGACTCCGTAGCCCTGCAGCTTGGGGGTTTAGAGAGATTGAGCCATCGAGTTACAGAGCGGGGGAGAAGGCTATCCAGTCTCCCAGCTGCATGCTCTCTAATAACCAAAGCCTCGGTGAAGAGAGGAGAGGGAGAGGGAGGGGGACTCAATAGGGAGGCAATGAAACGGACTCATCCGCGTAACTAGACACTACCAGTCCAGTTCAGTGTTCAGAGCATGCGAGAGCGTAGCTAGACCAACCGCATTCAGTTATATCTACAAAGGAATAGAGAGGGAGAAAATTGAAGTGTTCCAAAATTGAAGTGTTCCAGCCTAGGGAGGCGGCGAGGAAAGGAGCAAGACATAGGCTACTGGCGGCTTTCGAGCGTCACGGGCATATACACCCCGTGTCCAGAATTTACGGCCATTCTTGGCATCAGCCTGTTGTACAAAATTGCGGATTTATAACTGAGTGAATTCGGGGATAGTCATCGACAGTCCTATCCTTCACAATGAAGAAAAACAATTCAGCTAAACGGGTAAGGTTTCGAAACGATGCAAGTGATGATCACTTCAGCTACAATGTAATAACGGGTTTCTGGTTAGCTGCTATTCCAGAGAATGTAACAAAAAGCTACAATGTAACGAGTGTTGTATTTAATAAACACGTCAATGCTACTTGATACGTTACTGACTCAGTTACTTTATAGCCAAGTCTCAGTCCAAACTCCAAAGTGATGCATTTGTTAGACATGCTGATTTGCTTTATTTATTCATTGTCTAACTGGAGAATGTCCCCCACTATCTTAACTTGATTAACACAATTATATTTGACAAGAGATCTAGCAATGTAGAGTTCAAAAGTGTTGATGTAATGCTTGTTGTGGATGCTGTGAAAGACAAACGTTTTTAGGGAGTGCTCTTTTTGTGTATAACGGAATCATTTTAAAACGAGCTTTATTTTTGGAATGCTATTATCTAACGTGGTCGGTGTAGCCTAACTGAGATCATAAGATGGTGACAAAAACACTAGCCCAAGAAAAACGGTGCGCGCAAGGAATGTGACAGCATCTACATGACAAAGGAAATGACAGGGGGCTGAGTCGCCTCACAAAAATACTCTCCTCTTTTTCTTGTCTGTTCAGTCCCCCTTTCGAATCTAAACGAGGTGCTCTGGCAATTTCATGTCTTAACTGCTACTTTGTTGCTTTCGTTGAATATGCAGGGCCCGCAGGACACAAACCAGCACAACACGCAGCCAGACAAAATCGGCTGGATTCGCAAGTTCTGTGGCAAAGGGATATTTAGGGAGATCTGGAAAAATCGTTTTGTAATACTCAAAGGGGACCAACTTTACATCTCAGAGAAAGAGGTAAGTGACGCCTCTTCATTGAACAGCTGACATTTACACACCTTGACATTTTTTGGAGCATTGAACACATATATTTTTTTAAACTTTTCAAATGCAAACAGAACCAGCACATCTTATACACTAATTTTGGGGTACATTGTAATAGTCCTTGTTGAGCATCAACACTGTGAAATATAGGCTACTTTATGACATCATACTGTGGTTTATAAATGCCAGTATTTCCAGTCACAACATACAGTAAGTATATGGACGTGTTTAACCATGTGGCCATGTAGCAGTCTCAAGAGATACCCTAGACATGCTCTCCTCTGTTCTGGATCCACTCAGACTGATGGACCAAATCAGCAGCTCCAAAAGCTTTGTGTGTGTGTATTTGTGTGTGTGTTTTCAGGTTCACTTAAGGCTTCACATAAATCTCTGTATCCTCCCGCCAAGCCTCATCTATCATCCCTCTGGGGCTGGTGAGCCAACGAGTTCTGTCTTTTTCCCTCTCTCTCTCATTCTCTCTCCCTCACCCTGTCTGTCCGTCCGTCTGTCTGTCTGTCTGTCTGTCCGTCCGTCCGTCCGTCCGTCCGTCCGTCCGTCCGTCCGTCCGTCCGTCCGTCCGTCCGTCCGTCTGTCTGTCTGTCTGTCTGTCTGTCTGTCTGTCTGTCTGTGTCTCTTCCTCTCCTTCTCTCTCTCTGTCTCTCTCCTCTCTCTCGCTCTCTCTCCTTCTCTCTCTCTCTCTGTCTCTCTATGAGTCTCTCTCTCTCTCTGTCTCTCTATGAGTCTCTCTCTCTCTGTCTCTCTATGAGTCTCTCTCTCTCTGTCTCTCTATCTCTCTCTCTCCTCTCTCTCTCTGTCTCTGTCTCTCTCTCTCCTTCTCTAACTCTCTCTGTCTCTATATGAGTCTCTCTCTCTGTCTCTCTCTCTGTCTCTCTCTCTCTCTCTCTCTCTCTCATTCTCTCTCTCTCTCTGTCTCTCTATGAGTCTCTCTCTCTCTCCCTGTCAGCAACAAACCTGAGCTGCAGCACACCTTCCACCTCACTGGATACCCAACATTATAGATGAAAAAACTCCACTGTATGTCTGCTCTACACTATACTTCAGTTCTTTGACCTACAGTGTCTGTTATCATTGCAGTCAGACGTCAGTTAGAGTGCTCTGAATGGCTGAAGTCTGATTCATTACTCCTGTTAGTTGTCCACAGCAAAACAGCTTGACAGAAGATTAGAAAGTATCCCCATCTCAAATCTGCGCTCATAGAGTGTTTATTAATAGAGGTAGGAAGTCTCCAGAGACCTCTAGCACATCGGTCTAGCCTTCTGACAGAAGGAGTTGTCGGAGAGATAACCCTAGATGGTAATAAGGCGCGCAGTAACTGCTGTGGTCAGGCTCACTGAGAACAGAGAGCGTGCTCCAGGTATAGCTAGCTACGAGATAGCACAACAGCACCCGCATGGTTGTGGTGTTGCAATATTAAGGCCTTAATGAATGTTGTGGTAACCATAGTGACAGAGCCAGCCTGTGATGTGTCAGGGTGATTGCTCCAGATATTAAACAGAAGCAATAATGAGCCACATAGTCAGAGTCAATGTGGTGCTTGATACAAGACAGAGGCAGTTTTAAACCGCTTAGCTGAGAGTTACAGGGAATTTAATAGAAACGCACATGTACGCACGCGCGCACACACACACACACACACACACACACACACACACACACACACACACACTGCGATCGGGCACTGACAGTTCTCTTGCTGGGCTTGCGTTAGAGTTGCAGGGTATTAGTATTCTGCCAAGCTCAGCTGAAGCTTACAGGAGGATGTGTTGGCAGCTTCTAAGGGACCACTTTAACACCTTACTCCAGTTGTAAACAGAACTCCAGGGATCACAGTGGAATCTGACAGACACTGAAGATTCCAAACTGTGATCTAATCAATCCTAACATAATCACAGCTTTGAGGGAAACTAACCTTTGAGAGTTGAATATCAATGCATATGTGGCAAAGAAATGCCTTCCAGGGTTTTGGTCACTTGAAGAGGTCACCAAGCTTATCAATGTAGTGCCCTTTTCAGTCATTTGTCACAGAATGATAAATAAAACCACCCAGAGCTAAGTACCCCAAAATAACTAACCTTAGGAGACAAGGGCAAAGGAAAGCTTCCCTTTGGAAACCCCACCAGATAGAACATTAGCTTTTATCATTGTCAGATAAAATGGTGAATTCATGATCATTTCCCATTGACATTCTGTCATGCGGCATGTTAAGGTGGGTGACGTCAGTGCAGCTCTTATATTCACCCACCAAGCCTTCACTTGAGTTGACTGTCATGACTTATTAAGTGTCAGCAGTCCTGAGAGAGATTTTTACCATGGAGGGAGCATGAGTCACAGGTCTCGTCTGTAATCAACCTGCTAGCCCCCTTTCCCTACACCTTTCCAAGGGTCTTTATAGACTGATGGCTGTAAACAATATGGCTGGAACTCTATGCAGACAACAGGTTTGCCAAATCCTATTCTTTCAGATCTGTAACTGATGACCCTGTGCAACAAGTAGCTTGGGTCCATATCAAGTGGCTAGCAGGTAGGTCTAAAGTCTATGGTCAACAAAGAAAGTGCCTTCCTCGACTTTTCAAGTGGGTTTTAGGGCCAAATGTCAACCCAGCATTATTTGTCAAGACAGTGCGGGCATGAGGTCAGGTTTCATGGAGATCTGAGAGGAAAAGCCTCCCCGTAGTTGGGACAGCTGTGAGGAGCGAGCTCTGGCAAGTGGGAGAGCTCTGATTTCACCTCGCTGACCAACCTGTTCCAGCCTGACATCTGTCATGTTCTGATTCAGTCTCTGTCCACTTTCACTATGATGTCTGGTGTGTTTCACTACACTCTTTACATACCTAACCACATTCCCGTTTCCCAATTCACTATGATGCTTATACTGTCCTCAACCAAAGAGACAACCAACTGGCAGATATGAGCCATGGACATATTGACTGAATTAGTTCCTTCTTCTGAGTGTTGTTCTTTGCCCAAATAAGGAAGATGTTTCTTCCCTGTGGGGTATTTTGAAACAGTCTTTGTCTCTGTTCTGCTTTGTGTGTTAGAGGGTTATTGGTCAGAGCACCAAACAGTACTTCCTCTCAGAAACTGACCGCATAACCTTCTACAAGACTTGGAGGGATTTTAAGAGCACTTGTGCAAAAGACAATAGCCTAGGTAACACCAGCACACAATAAACTTTAGTCCATGACGTTTATCAAATCAAATCAAATGTTATTTGTCACATCGAATACAACCACGAAATGCTTAGTTACAAGCCAACAATTCAAAGTTTTCAAAAAGTAAGTAAGAAAAATGTGCAAAATAACTAAATGAAAAAGAGTAACACAATAAAATAACAATAAAGTGGCTATATAGAAAGGGGTACTGGTACAGAGTCAATGTGCAGGGGTACAGGTTAGTCAAGGTCATTGAGGTAATATGTTCATGTAGGTAGGAGAAAGTGACTATGCATAGAAAATAAACAGAGAGTAACAGCAGTGTATGTGTATGTGTGGCGTCAATATGCATGTGTGTATGTGTTTTGTGTGTGTGTGTGTGTGTGTGTGTGTGTGTTGGAGTGTCAGTGTAGTATGTGTGAGTGTGTGGTTAGAGTCCAGTGAGTGTACATGGAGCCTGTGAGTGTACATGGAGCCTGTGAGTGTACATGGATCCTGTGAGTGTACATGGAGCCTGTGAGTGTACATGGAGCCTGTGAGTGTACATGGAGCCTGTGAGTGTACATGGATCATGTGAGTGTACATGGAGCCTGTGAGTGTACATGGATCCTGTGAGTGTACATGGAGCCTGTGAGTGTACATGGAGCCTGTGAGTGTACATGGAGCCTGTGAGTGTACATGGAGCCTGTGAGTGTACATGGAGCCTGTGAGTGTACATGGAGCCTGTGAGTGTACATGGAGCCTGTGAGTGTACATGGAGCCTGTGAGTGTACATGGAGCCTGTGAGTGTACATGGAGCCTGTGAGTGTACATGGATCCTGTGAGTGTACATGGATCCTGTGAGTGTACATGGAGCCTGTGAGTGTACATGGATCCTGTGAGTGTACATGGAGCCTGTGCAAAAGATTCAGTGCAAAACATGTGAATAAACAATAACAAAAGGTGGTAAATGTAAATAGTCCGGGTGGCCATTTTATTAACTGTTCAGCAGTCTTATGGCTTGGGGGTAGAAGCTGTTTAGAAGCCTCTTAGACCTAGACTTGGCGCCCCGGTACCGCTTGCCGTGCGGTAGCAGAGAGAACAGTCTATGACTTGGGTGGCTTGGGACTTTGACCATTTTCCTCTGACACCGCCTGGTGTAGAGGTCCTAGATGGCAGGGAGCTCGGCCCCAGTGATGTACTGGGCCATAAGCACTACCCTCTTTAGTGTCTTGTAGTCGGATGCAGAGCAGTTACCATACCAGCGGCGATGGATGCTCTTGTTGGTGCAGCTATAGAACTTTCTGAGGATCTGTGCTCCCATGCCAAGTCTTTTCAGCCTCCTGAGACAGAATAGGCGTTGTCGTGTCCTCTTCACGACAGTATTGGTGTGTTTGGACCATGATAGGTCCTTAGCAATGTTCCCTCTAGCAGCTCCCCTGGGGCTGCTGCGTTGAAGAAATATCATCTTGCGCAGAGAAGCATAAAATTGAACTTCACTCAACTTTCTAGAGATAACACTATCAATGTTTCCCTTTACTGTGGGAATTGTGATCGAATCAACGCAATATTAGCCACTTTCAATGCAACATACCGAAACAAAATTAACAATGCAAGACTTAGTATGCAAAACTAACTATGCAAGAGATTTTGTTATAGGCAGAACGCATCAGAGTAGGATTCTATTACATTGACCAGCACGACTCAGGCCCGTACTCTACACACACCGGTGCCCCAAAACCAATCAGAGCTGCAGTAGGCCTATATGCAAATAGATCAATCCATATAAGGATCTGTGCCATTCACATTGAACTGGACTGTTTTTACAGCATGAGCGGTCATCAGTAGATGAGCTTGTTTTGAGATCAAAGCGAGAGTTACATCTACCGACGTGTGCACATTTGGACATTTGTTCATATCCTTTGCTAGTTAGTGAGTTAATAGTCCAGTTTTAGATCATTTGTAGTCATCAATGGGGGGAGTTATTGCTTCCTACAAAAGCACAAAAGCTTTGCATTTTGAAAAGCGAGTCAGGAAAGGAGTTTTTTCTTGTCTTAAAGGGGCAGTGTTGTGGCCAATAGGCAGAGGGGAGCATCATGTGTCTGATTCTCTGTAATAATGGTATGGGAATAATAATGCATTTTATTTTGTTAACTGGTTTCTTGCAACAAACAACACAACAACATTTTCAGTCATCTTTGTCTGAAGGACAACTGGATAAACAGGTTAATGTCAAGCTCTGCATGTTTTTATCAAAAGTCAAAAGTCATGGAATGTCGGCCTATGTTGAACACCACACATTGGCTGAACGATAGAACAGCCATTCCCATGTTCAAATGTAATGGGATGCATTTTTCCCTTGTTTCTGATGATAGGCCACTCTGGTAGGTCTACATTATGATCAAATAGCCACAGTAGACTACTTGGCCACCGTTAAAACTAACTTAAAGCGGGTACAGCCTCAGTGTTTACAGTAAACGTGCACCAGAAGTAACATTGGAACATTGTTCCTTAGTGATGTGGACACCAAGAAGCTCTCGACCTGCTCCACTACTGCCCTGTCAATGTGAATGGGGGTATGCTCGGCCCTCGTTTTCCTCTTTGTCTTGCTCACGTTGAGGGAGAGGTTGTTCTCCTGGCGCCACACTGCCAGGTCTCTGAGGTCTTATTCTATTGGGTTGATGAGGTCTTATTCTATTGGCTTGATGAGGTCTTATTCTATTAGGTTGATGGGGTCTTATTATATTGGCTTGATGAGGTCTTATTCTATTGGCTTGATGAGGTCTTATTCTATTGGGTTGCTGAGGTCTTAGTCCATTGGGTTGATGAGGTCTTATTCTATTGGCTTGATGAGGTCTTATTCTATTGGGTTGATGAGGTCTTATTGTATTGGGTTGATGAGGTCTTATTCTATTGGGTTGATGAGGTCTTATTCTATTGGGTTGATGAGGTCTTATTCTATTGGGTTGATGAGGTCTTATTGTATTGGGTTGATGAGGTCTTATTCTATTGGGTTGATGAGGTCTTATTCTATTGGGTTGATGAGGTCTTATTCTATTGGGTTGATGAGGTCTTAGTGCATTGGGTTGCACACACACCTCTTTTGTTTGATTTGTGAGTTATCAAGTCATGTCTGGCAGTGTTTCACCTAAGCCGATAACCTCATTGCCCAGTGGGTTTCTGAAACGCTCTGCACATGATTTGCTATCTTGAAGGGGAGCATGTGCTACAGGCTCCCATCCAGTTTGTCTTCTCAACACTGCTAAGCACTAGATCCATTTTGAGAGCGTTTTCAGCCCACAGCCCCACACTATACTTTCTGCTTCCTCATTGGTATCATCATACTTCCTAACTAAAGGCTGAAGCCGTTTATTTGCACTAGTTTCTCTTCCTGGACCTGTTCTTATTGAGTCAGTCAAGGGGATGGTATGAGGGAAAGTAGTGTGAGAAAGATCGTCTGTTTGAATTTTAGATGAGCCTGATCAGTTCCAGAACGGGTGGATTTCACTTCACAACCACAGCTTTTCTTCAATGAAACCATTCTAGCAACCTGCTCAGTGATTCATTCAGTGTTGAGGCACAATAAGATTTAGCTCCTTGCATTTGAATTAAAACATAGGCTTACCCCAAGCAGGGGGGGGTTGGAAGAGAGAGAAAGCAGGAGAAAGTGTAGAAGAAAGGGAGACAGGATAGAAAAAATAACAGAGACAGAACAAAGCACACTTCTTTTTGAAATGCACATCTTTGTGTATGGCTCACTTCTCATGCCAGGCTATAGCATGCTGGGGGTCAGCTCTGTCTTCTCATGCCAGGCTATAGCACGCTGGGGGTCAGCTATGTCTTCTCATGCCAGGCTATAGCACACTGGGGGTCAGCTCTGGCTTCTCATGCCAGGCTATAGCACACTGGGGGTCAGCTCTGGCTTCTCATGCCAGGCTATAGCACGCTGGGGGTCAGCTCTGTCTTCTCATGCCAGGCTATAGCACACAGGGGGTCAGCTCTGTCTTCTCATGCCAGGCTATAACACGCTGGGGGTCAGCTCTGGCTTCTCATGCCAGGCTATAGCACACTGGGGGTCAACTCTGGCTTCTCATGCCAGGCTATAGCACACTGGGGGTCAGCTCGGGCTTCTCATGCCAGGCTATAACACGCTGGGGGTCAGCTCTGGCTTCTCATGCCAGGCTATAGCACGCTGGGGGTCAGCTCTGGCTTCTCATGCCAGGCTATAACACGCTGGGGGTCAGCTCTGGCTTCTCATGCCAGGCTATAGCACGCTGGGGGTCAGCTCTGGCTTCTCATGCCAGGCTAAAGCACGCTGGGGGTCAGCTCTGGCTTCTCATGCCAGGCTATAGCACGCTGGGGGTCAGCTCTGGCTTCTCATGCCAGGCTATAGCACGCTGGGGGTCAGCTCTGGCTTCTCATGCCAGGCTATAGCACGCTGGGGGTCAGCTCTGGCTTCTCATGCCAGGCTATAGCACGCTGGGGGTCAGCTCTGGCTTCTCATGCCAGGCTATAGCACGCTGGGGGTCAGCTCTGGCTTCTCATGCCAGGCTATAGCACGCTGGGGGTCAGCTCTGGCTTCTCATGCCAGGCTATAGCACGCTGGGGGTCAGCTCTGGCTTCTCATGCCAGGCTATAGCACGCTGGGGGTCAGCTCTGTCTTCTCATGCCAGGCTATAGCACGCTGGGGGTCAGCTCTGGCTTCTCATGCCAGGCTATAGCACGCTGGGGGTCAGCTCTGGCTTCTCATGCCAGGCTATAGCACGCTGGGGGTCAGCTCTGGCTTCTCATGCCAGGCTATAGCACGCTGGGGGTCAGCTCTGTCTTCTCATGCCAGGCTATAGCACGCTGGGGGTCAGCTCTGTCTTCTCATGCCAGGCTATAGCTCGCTGGGGGTCAGCTCTGTCTTCACATGCCAGGCTATAGCACACTGGGGGTCAGCTCTGGCTTCTCATGCCAGGCTATAGTACCCTGGGGTTCAGCTCTGTCTTCTCATGCCAGGCTATAGCACGTTGGGGAAAGTGTGTCATTGGGAGTGGGCCTTTTAGTTTTGTAGCATAGCAATGACATAAACAACATGCACACAAACACATGTTAGTGAGTAAAGCCAACAATGTCTATTGACGTCTGTTTGTCCTCTTCTCCATTTCTCTCTCTCTCTCTCTCTCTCTCTCTTTGATTGGACAGAGGTAATTCAATCTGGATGATTGTTTAATCCCCAGGCTCTCTCTCTCTCTCTCTCTCTCTCTCTCTCTCTCTCTCTCTCTCTCTCTCTCTCTCTCTCTCTCTCTCTCTCTCTCTATCTCTCTCTCTCTCTCTCTCTCTGCTCTCTCTCTGCTTTCTCTCTCTCTCTCTGCCCTCTCTCTGCTCTCTCTCTCTGCTCTCTCTATCTCTGCTCTCTATCTGCTCTCTCTGATCTCTCTATCTCTGCTCTCCCTATCTCTGCTCTCCCTATCTCTGCTCTCTCTGCTCTCTCTATCTCTGCTCTCTCTATCTCGGCTCTCTCTCTCTGCTCTCTCTCTGCTCTCTGTCTCTGTTCCCTGTTCTCTCTGCTCTCTTTATCTCTGCTCTTTCTATCTCGGCTCTCTCTCTCTGCTCTCTCTCTGCTCTCTCTCTCTGCTCCCTGTTCTCTCTGCCCTCTCTATCTCTGCTCTCTCTATCTCTGATATCTCTCTCTGTTCTCTCTCTTTCTCTGCACTCTCGCTAACTCTACCTCTATCTCCCTTCCCTCTCTGTCTACGTCTATCTGCCTTCCCTCTCTGTCTACCTCTACCTCCCTTCCCTCTCTGTCTACCTCTACCTCCCTTCCCTCTCTGTCTACCTCCCTTCCCTCTCTGTCTACCTCTACCTCCCTTCCCTCTCTGTCTACCTCTACCTCCCTTCCCTCTCCATCTGTGTTCTGAATGGGAGTGGTGGGTCTGTGCTAGTGAGCCTCCAGCTGCCCATCAGGAGGGTGAGGGGAGTAGTGGGTTAGATGAGGATGGGCTGCAAGTTTCCATGCCAACCTATAGAATGTCTCCAAAGCCTGGCACGGGGCAGACCATAAGTCCTCATCCTCCCTCCGGAAAGATGCCATGCTGAACGTAATCATGGGCTGGACTCAAGGTGTGAATGAGATGAACAGAAACCCCTCTGTGTCTGGTAATAATAATAGTTTGGTGGGGGCTTGTATGTGTCCTATTTCACACATGTCCAAGTGGGTATTATATACCAGTGGGAATTGGAAGTGTATTTTTTGCATATCCCACCTCCCCTGAGACACCCTCGGAGAGTGGGGTCACGGCCAGGGTCAGCCATTATCAGCGGTGACCTTTGGAGCAATTAGGGTTAAGTGCCTTGCTTAAGGGAACATCAACAGATTTTTCACCTCATCGGCTCAGGGATTCAAACCCGGGACTTTTCTTACTGCCCCAACGCTACAATCGCTAGGCTGCCTGCCGCCCAGATGCGTATGTTATGGTCGTGCTGCTTGTGCATTTTGGACTCACCCCTTGTTACAAAGACGCAGGGTTGTTGAATCCAGCAGACTGTTTAGGGGACTGGTATTGAGTCAAGGATGAACACAAATGAGGAGCCTTCCATTTTAAAAGTGGATAGCAAAGGCTAGTTTATAGTGACACCTCAATGCCTAGGTGTTCCACGTGTTCTAGAAGACAGGGTGGAGGGGGGCATGACTCATTAAAGCAGTGGTCCAAACGGCCTGATTCCAGTGCTGCTGGACTTTTAGCGTTTGCATCAGGGCCATTCAACTCTGGCAGGGAGGATGATGATGGAGTCAAACGGCTGGAAACGCTCAGTACTCTTTTTCTCATTTGAATGTATTTCGGTCCCACTCCAGCCTTGCTGAAATGCTATGTCAACTCACACATTATCCACTGACTGGGGGAGTTGTGGTAAGAGCAATGTAACAAGACTAAATTATCTTTCAATGAAAAAGGGTTTGTGGGGGGGTTGGAATATGGAGAAGAGTTTGAAGGCTCCTGCCTAGATGGGACACATCTCACCTACTGTATACACTCAGAATGTTGTTGTCAAGATCAAAACGAGGTTGGATGGGAGATGAATGGTTGTAGCTCAGAATGTTGTTGTCAAGATCAAAACGAGGTTGGATGGGAGATGAATGGTTGTAGCTCAGAATGTTGTTGTCAAGATCAAAACGAGGTTGGATGGGAGATGAATAGTTGTAGCTCAGAATGTTGTTGTCAAGATCAAAACGAGGTTGGATGGGAGATGAATAGTTGTAGCTCAGAATGTTGTTGTCAAGATCAAAACGAGGTTGGATGGGAGATGAATAGTTGTAGCTCAGAATGTTGTTGTCAAGATCAAAACGAGGTTGGATAGGAGATGAATAGTTGTAGCTCAGAGTGTTTTGCTGCAGAAACAGTAATGATATAAAGTAGGCCAGAGTAAGAGCAGTGTTTCCCACACCATGACTGAGGCGGGCCTCCGTTGGTTCCAACACAACAGGCTGGTGCAGTAGGTAATGGATAAGCATGGCCAGAGTAATGAGCCAAACAGAAAAAAGCTTGTAAAGTGAATTTCAATTTTGGATTGATGGGAAGTGTGGGATGAGGATGATTAGAAGAAAGGATTGGAACAGGTTGGATTAGAGGCCCAGCATTAGATGATATCAGAATGATCTCACACGTACAGTAGAAATACTTCCAGTATGTTATGACTCCCTGTCAGCTGCCTCTGACTCATCCCTGTAAGGGATCCTATTAGGCCCTGCAGGTCCTCCTATTGAACATTACCTCTTATACATTTCACTACTATACAGCAGTGAATCAATGGAACCAACCCAAGGGTTTACCAGCGTTGCCATTAGCCAGTTGTTTCCTCGTGTATGTCAGTGTATGACCAGATTTATCACAATGGCACATCAAACAGTGTGTTCCTGTGTGGGTGAGAAGGGTTGCGTTTGGAGAGGACCATCATTACCTGCTATTGTAATCTCCAACTGAGCTTAGCCAAAGAGGAGCAGGAAGTTGCTCTCTAAATATGACACAGGTTATTTGCATGGCTTGGTTCAGACAGGCTTCACACTTTGAATGAACAAATCAATAAAAATGTGTTAATGTCTAGTTCTAGAACCACGGCAACGGCACCCTATGTGTCCATTCCACTTCCTCACGGTGAGACTACGGGACCAAATCTGACCTCACTATTTGCATTAAGACTCATAATTAGGGTTATACAGTCAGAGGGTCAGGTTCTCACCATGATCAGTAGCCTAATCTACTACTCACTCCCTCCGGTGTTAGTAGCACCCAACTGAAATAAAGGTTGAGGTGATTTAGGAATTATAAACAATTCATTCAAAACTGTCAGAGAGTGTTTTTGGCTTTTGACACCATAATCATTTGAACCTTCATCACCCTGTCTGTGGCTGTAACTGTCACTAACTGGCTGAGTTCTCCTGAGACCTACACGACTGAAGTGACAAGACGGTGTTATGTGGGGAGACCAAGATTCTCTACCACCTAGTAGAATGCACTCAACCACTGTTTTTAAAGGAAGTAGTACAAGAGTCAACCGTAGAGACAAGGGCTTGTTATGTCCGTCTACATGTGAGAATACACTTCCTCTATTTTTGTGAATGTGTTACCTGTTGCTACAAGTTGGTGTCACTTGGCTGTGGATTGACACGGACAATTATCTACTTCTATTATGTGTTAAACATCTGCATGGACTGGATGGGTGAAGCTGTATAGAGATGGTTCCATCTAGCATCTCAAAAGGCTCAGGGGAGTTTTCCTTCTATTATGTGTTAAACATCTGCATGGTCTGGATGGGTGAAGCTGTATAGAGATGGTTCCATCTAGCATCTCAATAGGCTCAGGGGAGTTTTCCTTCTATTATGTGTTAAACATCTGCATGGACTGGATGGGTGAAGCTGTATAGAGATGGTTCCATCTAGCATCTCAATAGGCTCAGGGGAGTTTTCCTTCTATTATGTGTTAAAAATCTGCATGGACTGGATGGGTGAAGATATATAGAGATGGTTCCACCTAGCATCTCAATAGGCTCAGGGGAGTTTTCCTTCTATTGCTTTTACCCATTACCTTCATCTCTGCAAACACTGATGTGATGGTGTCGACGAGGCTAGTGGCTGTTTTCAGTCCAGGCATGGCTTTAGGAACCTCACCTGGTATGAGCACTGTGTCTGAGAAGCCATCACTCAGTTGATCCACACTGAAGGAGAGTGGCTGTGACTCACATGAACACGGTGACTCATACTGCTGATGTAGGATGACATTTGTTTTCTCACATAATGTAGACACAGAATGGATCGTGCTGGCACAATTTTCAGTGTAATTTATATAGACATACTGTATATTAGAAACTGAGGTGTTGGGAGTTATTAACATAATGTAGACACAGAATGGATCGTCCTGGCACAATTCTCAGTGTAATTTATATAGACATACTGTATATTAGAAACTGAGGTGTTGGGAGTTATTAACACTTGAACATTATGAAAGTGTGTTGAAAATTCCCTTCATTTTTTAATGCAGAATTAGGTTTGTTCCTAACACAGTGAATACAGAACGCCACACAACATGGACAGAGTGTCTTCATTCCTTTAGTTTGTCCTAAATTCAGTAAGAGCTGGGAGTGGGCATTGGTCAATATCCTAACCTGACAAAGGAGAAAGAAAGAGAGAGTGAGGGAGATAAAGAGAGACGGAAGTCCGCCTCGTGGGTTCTATACTGCTTTTCCTTTTCAAGCACTGAGGAAACTAATCTGTCACGCTGTTCGTTTCTCCGTGCTCACGTGGCGTCTCATTCCATTCTGCCTCTGAAACAAGGGAGTTCTCCAAACATTGGATGTTTTTTTCTGGAGCAGCTGTGTTTTTCTCTTCAAAACCACAGTCAACGGTTGGCTCTCCCGCCCCCTGCCTCCCTCCCTGTCCTCACCTGTTCCTCTGTCGAACCAGAGCCAGAGACCGCTGCCAAGTCGTGGCTATGGGAGCATGGGAGGGGGCACAGGGGGTGTTACTGAGGCTATTTCTGTATCTTTGATATCACCAGTGCATGTTGCCATGCTCCCATCCCTCCCACCTCACTGATAGCCTCCCAACGCTAGTCCATGCTCCCATCCCTCCCACCTCACTGATAGCCTCCCAACGCTACTCCATGCTCCCATCCCTCCCACCTCACTGATAGCCTCCCAACGCTACTCCATGCTCCCATCCCTCCCACCTCACTGATAGCCTCCCAACGCTACTCCATGCTCCCATCCCTCCCACCTCACTGATAGCCTCCCAACGCTACTCCATGCTCCCATCCCTCCTACCTCACTGATAGCCTCCTAACGCTACTCCATGCTCCCATCCCTCCCACTACCCTGATAGCCTCCCAACGCTACTCCATGCTCCCATCCCTCCCACCTCACTGATAGCCTCCCAACGCTACTCCATGCTCCCATCCCTCCCACCTCACTGATAGCCTCCCAACGCTACTCCATGCTCCCATCCCTCCCACCTCACTGATAGCCTCCCAACGCTACTCCATGCTCCCATCTCTCCCACCTCACTGATAGCCTCCCAACGCTACTCCATGCTCCCAACCCTCCCACCTCACTGATAGCCTCCCAACGCTACTCCATGCTCCCATCCCTCCCACCTCACTGATAGCCTCCCAACGCTACTCCATGCTCCCATCCCTCCCACCTCACTGATAGCCTCCCAACGCTACTCCATGCTCCCATCCCTCCCACCTCCCTGATAGCCTCCCAACGCTACTCCATGCTCCCATCCCTACCACTACCCTGCGCTACTCCATGCTCCCATCCCTCCCACCTCCCTGATAGCCTCCCAACGCTACTCCATGCTCCCATCCCTCCCACCTCACTGATAGCCTCCCAACGCTACTCCATGCTCCCATCCCTCCCACCTCACTGATAGCCTCCCAACGCTACTCCATGCTCCCATCCCTCCCACCTCCCTGATAGCCTCCCAACGCTACTCCATGCTCCCATCCCTCCCATCCCTCCCACTACCCTGCGCTACTCCATGCAACTCTAATGACATGTGCCCATACTGTATACCTTCTGGTGATCTGATCTTTCTGGAGAAGGGAGATTGAGAGTGTGTGGATTCACGTTATAGTGCCTGAATGCTCATCATTTATTAATGTAGTAGTTAGAGATGCTCACTGAATCTGGTGGGCATATTGATCTGTACAGATGTGGCTGAAACTTTTTGGATGTTCTAGAGCAGTGGTTCCCAAACTTTTTATAGTCCCGTACCCCTTCAAACATTCGACCTCCAGCTGCGTACCCCCTCTAGCACCAGGGTCAGCACACTCTCAAATGTTGTTTTTTTGGGGGAGAAATAGAGGAATAAAAATGGGGAGAATTGTGGATAAAAATGGGGAGTATGGTGGATAAAATGAATGGGACAGAGTAGAGAACAAGAAAATACAAAGAGAGAGCGTAATTGAGAATGAGAGTGAGCAAAAGAGAAAGTGAACGAGAGAAAGAGAAACAGAGAGAGATTGATCGATCAAGAGAGAAAACGGAAGGAAGAGAAAAGGAGAGAGAGCGAGGTAGAGTGAGTAAGTGGACTGGAGGCAGAGCATGTAAGTGGACTGGAGGCAGGGCATGAAAGTGGACTGGAGGCAGGGCATGTAATTGGACTGGAGGCAGGGCATGTAAGTGGACTGGAGGCAGGGCATGTAAGTGGACTGGAGGCAGGGCATGTAAGTGGACTGGAGGCAGAGCATGTAAGTGGACTGGAGGCAGGGCATGTAAGTGGACTGGAGGCAGGGCATGTAAGTGGACTGGAGGCAGGGCATGTAAGTGGACTGGAGGCAGAGCATGTAAGTGGACTGGAGGCAGGGCATGTAAGTGGACTGGAGGCAGGGCAGGAAAGGGATAACCAATCCAGTTGTTTGTGTCATCCGTTTCGGGAAGGTATCTGCGTAATTTCACACCCAACTCACTCAGGTGATTCGCTATATGACCTGTGTGTTGTCCTTGTTAATGCAGACAGAGAAGAGCTCTTCTTAATCACAGCCTCAATTTTGTCTCACACATTGAATTTAGTTGATGAGAGTCCCTATAATCCTAGATTCAGATCATTCAGCCTAGAAAAAACATCACCCAGATAGGCCAGTCGTGTGAGAAACTCGTCATCATGCAAGCGGTCAGACAAGTGAAAATTATGGTCAGTAAAGAAAACTTTAAGCTCGTCTCTCAATTTAAAAAAACTTGTCAATACTTTGCCCCTTGATAACCAGCGCACTTCTGTATGTTTTAAAAACATGACATGGTCACATCCCATATCATTGCATAGTGCAGAAAATACAGGGGCCTTGCTTTAACAAAGTTAACCATTTTCACTGTAAGTGTCCAAAACATATTTCAAGCTGTCAGGCATTCCTATGGCAGCAAGAGCCTCTCGGTGCATGCTGCAGTGTACCCAAGAGCCTCTCGGTGGATGCTGCAGTGTACCCAAGAGCCTCTCGGTGGATGCTGCAGTGTACCCAAGAGCCTCTCGGTGCATGCTGCAGTGTACCCAAGAGCCTCTCGATGCATGCTGCAGTGTACCCAAGAGCCTCGGTGGGTGCTGCAGTGTACCCAAGAGCCTCTCGGTGCATGCTGCAGTGTACCCAAGAGCCTCTCGGTGCATGCTGCAGTGTACCCAAGAGCCTCTCGGTGCATGCTGCAGTGTACCCAAGAGCCTCTCGGTGGATGCTGCAGTGTACCCAAGAGCCTCTCGTGGATGCTGCAGTGTACCCAAGAGCCTCTCGGTGCATGCTGCAGTGTACCCAAGAGCCTCTCGGTGGATGCTGCAGTGTACCCAAGTGGGGTCGGGAGCAAATGCTTGCACGCGCGTTACCACTCCACTATGTCTCCCTGTCATGGCTTTTGCACCATCAGTACAGATACCAACACATCTTGACCACCAAAGTCCATTTGATGTCACAAAGCTGTGCCAGGCACGCCACATCTGTTGACACATCCAGCTATAATGCATAGAATTCACTGGCTTGTATGCGAAGCAGTAATTGTTTCAAAACATCTCTTACAATGTCACTGATGTGTTGTGAAACAGTTGTTTGATGAAAACATTGTCTGTATACTTTTTTTTGCCTTTTTTTGGCCAGCATTGTCCCAGCCATATCCACGGCAAAAGCAAGAATTAAGTCCTCCACAATAGTATGGGGCTTGCCTGTCCTAGCCACTCAGTAGCTTATCATATAAGACACTTCTAGCCCCTTCTTATTAATGGTATCTGTTGCTTTTATACATGTCTTACTACTCGAAAGTCATCTTTATTCTCGCTCAAAAAACTCCTGTGGCTTATTTTTCAAATTGGCATGTTTTGTTTCTATATGTCTGCGCAAGAGTGAAGGTTTCATCGAGTTGTGAGATAGTACTTTTGCACATATAACACACTGTGGCTGTGGAAAGGCACTATTCCCAATATAAGTGAACCCCAAATCAATGTAGTTCTCATCATATTTGTGCCTCTTAGATGGTCCAACGTCCCTGTCCCTAGAATTACTGATGCTAGTGTTGGATGTGCTCGTGGAAGCAGAACAACTTGTGTTGTCGGCAGGTGCAGATGTAGTACTGCTGGTAGTAGCAGTACTACCAGTAGAGCTGCTATGTGTCTCTATGGACACGGGCCTTACTTTTGTTAACCATATATCAATATTTGGAGCAAACGGAATGAGCAGCGTTTGGCTACATACAGACCGTTAGTGGAATCCCCATGAGAGAGTAACGGTTAATGTGATTGGATGTTAATTATTTGACTAGGCTACCTGTCTTTGACATTGTGTTGTTATTTCGATGAACACTAGATGGTTTAATTGTATTTTTGGCAGTGAAACGAGGCCACTCAGGCAAGAAAAAAAACTCACCCAAATATATAGCCCCGTTGGAAAATATAAATGGACTGTTTGAAAATGTGAATCACATAAATATACTTTTTAAAATGTGAATCACTGTTTGAAAATGTGAATCACATAAATATATTTTTTAAAATGTGAATCACTGTTTGAAAATGTGAATCACATAAATATATTTTTAAAAATGTGAATCACTGTTTGAAAATGTGAATCACATAAATAGATTTTTTTAAATGTGAATCACTGTTTGAAAATGTGAATCACATAAATATACTTTTTAAAATGCGAATCCCAGTTTTATTTGGCGTACCCCGACGGCATTGCATACCCCAGTTTGGGAAAACCTGTTCTAGAGAATCTCCCCTGGAAGCAGCTGGTGTGAAACAGAATCCATGTGTGTCCCCTCATAAACCATGATTTACATAGACAGTGGGCCAGAGAGCTTAAAGGGTCCCTACATTTTAGAGGCGATGATACCATGAATGCACATCGTCACTGTCATCATCCTCGATTGATCACTCTTTCAGTCAAGATTAGTCTTGCATCAGGTGTTGGTTGAAGTCAGGATTCTCCTGGGATTAATATATAAAAAATACAACAACACCTATACAGGGGACTATAATGTTCCCCTGGGGAGATGAATGCACCAATTACAGGGCTAGCCTCATAGGCTCCACCTCCACCCAGTACCATGAGGTGATCCTCTGTAACTCTATCAGTAGCTTGTAACACCAGGCGAGGGGGTTCCTTTCTTGGGGCCATCAGTAAATCACTCTGCATAAAAGATTCTTCTCAGTGGCATATATTGTTATATATTATGTGGAATAATGCTTGTAAATACACAGATGGAAAATGCATGATTCCATCATGTACAGTCAAGATGCAGGGAATTCAGTTTTTTCAACCCAAACACTGGCCCTTTAACCTGAAGGGAACTCACCCTATGAGTGATTATAGGGTATTGGCTGCACTTTGGTGAAACTAGGGATGGTGATTAGTGGTTACATGATACATAATCTGATGTGTTTCAGGCCTGCTTGTGACCTCACAGATATACTTTATACCACTGGAAAACATACATGATCATGAGTGGTAGAAGAGAGATCCACAATATGCTGTTTTTTTCATTCATCATTATCATTGGGGGATATTTTGGAGGGGCCTCATCCTTTTAGAAAGTGTTACCTTGAAAAGGGATGCCCCTACTTTATTCTCAATGCAATACATAAGAGCTGTTAATTATTCCCCACACCCCCCCAATACGCAACGGAAAAAGTCCCCCGTAGTTTTGTCGGCACAGCACGTCCTCAGCCAAAATTAGCACCGGCATCTTTTGTGTGGCGAGCACTTGGGTTTCTCCTTCTCGTTGAGGGTCTATGTATAGCCAGGGCCAAGCCTTGGAATAACTGAATGCTACAAAGAGCCTCCAACAAAGCCGGACAAGATGGCGTTTTGATATCCGTTTCTTCCTAGGCAGGTATCAGGGCCACCGAACACAGTGCTTGTTGTTTTTCCACCTCTGGAGTTTAATGGCTGGTCTTGAAACAGGGCCTCCTTCACAAAAGAGTCCAAACCAAGCTTGACGAGGGGACAATGTGTTCTCCATGTTCCTTGGTGAGCAGATATGGGCTCCAAGCTTAACAAACACACTGTTTGGTTATCGCTACTTGTGACGCGTCACGTGAGCAGAGTCCGGCTCAGGTTCTGGCTCTGTTGAGGCTACATCAGATAGGCTTCTCCTCAGAGGATACCCTGGTCTGTCTTGATGCTAGCCGAGGTCACCTAGCCTCAATGAGTCTCCTCCTGCCCTGATCCCCAAACCCAACTGAAATAGTATTAATAAATATCCTGTTCTGATCCCCAAACCCAACTGAAACAGTATTAATATATATCCTGTTCTGACCACTAAACCCATCTGAAACAGTATTAATATACAGGTATCTCCTGTCCTGACCGCTAAATCCAACTGAAACAGCATTAATATATCTCCTGTTCTGACCACTAAACCCATCTGAAACAGTATTAATATATCTCCTGTTCTGACCACTAAACCCATCTGAAACAGTATTAATATATCTCCTGTCCTGACCACTAAACCCATCTGAACCAATATTAATATATCTCCTGTTCTGACCCCTAAACCCATCTGAACCAGTATTAATATATCTCCTGTCCTGACCACTAAACCCATCTGACACAGTATTAATATATCTCCTGTCCTGACCACTAAACCCATCTGAAACAGTATTAATATATCTCCTGTCCTGACCACTAAACCCATCTGACACAGTATTAATATATCTCCTGTCCTGACCACTAAACCCATCTGAAACAGTATTAATATATCTCCTGTTCTGACCACTAAACCCATCTGAAACAGCATTAATATATCTCCTGTCCTGACCACTAAACCCATCTGAAACAGTATTAATATATCTCCTGTTCTGACCACTAAACCCATCTGAAACAGTATTAATATATCTCCTGTCCTGACCACTAAACCCATCTGAACCAATATTAATATATCTCCTGTTCTGACCCCTAAACCCATCTGAACCAGTATTAATATATCTCCTGTCCTGACCACTAAACCCATCTGACACAGTATTAATATATCTCCTGTCCTGACCACTAAACCCATCTGAAACAGTATTAATATATCTCCTGTCCTGACCACTAAACCCATCTGACACAGTATTAATATATCTCCTGTCCTGACCACTAAACCCATCTGAAACAGTATTAATATATCTCCTGTTCTGACCACTAAACCCATCTGAAACAGTATTAATATATCTCCTGTCCTGACCACTAAACCCATCTGAAACAGTATTAATATATATCCTGTCCTGACCACTAAACCCATCTGAAACAGTATTAATATATCTCCTGTTCTGACCACTAAACCCATCTGAACCAGTATTAATATATCTCCTGTTCTGACCCCTAAACCCAACTGAACCAACATTAATATATCTCCTGTCCTGACCACTAAACCCATCTGAACCAGTATTAATATATCTCCTGTCCTGACCACTAAACCCATCTGAAACAGTATTAATATATCTCCTGTTCTGACCACTAAACCCATCTGAACCAGTATTAATATATCTCCTGTTCTGACCCCTAAACCCAACTGAACCAACATTAATATATCTCCTGTCCTGACCCCTAAACCCATCTGAACCAGTATTAATATATCTCCTGTCCTGACCACTAAACCCATCTGAACCAGTATTAATATATATCCTGTCCTGACCACTAAACCCAACTGAACCAGTATTAATATATCTCCTGTCCTGACCACTAAACCCAACTGAACCAGTATTATGTGACACTCCCTCCTCTCTCCCATTCTATCCAGTAGGTTCAGACATTGCTGTCTTGCAATATGCTGCCTTTGAGTTCTAAGAAGAGTGACGATGTTGGCCTGACCACTGCGTTCTGGAGGCACCTCTGAGAGGGAAGAAGAGTGTAGAGTCAGTTGACTGGACTAGCGTTGGCATTGCCCTGCTGCCTATCTTGTCCTGCTGTCTCCCAGGTCCAGCCTTACATCCAGCCATGCGTGTGTCCTACAGCTTCTGCACAGTTTGGTCAGTCTCTATCCTGCTCCACTAATGGAAATTGATTGCCACTTAGCGAGGGCCTAGTTGTGCTGAGGGATCAAGTGACGTCAGCGCAGGTCCTGCTGTGAGCTGGGAACCAGTTGAGAGAGGCTTTCTGACAGTAAACCAACCAGGGTGATGTTTGAGGCAAAGCACGGTCACACCATGTCTGGTCTTCTCCCTTCTGAAATCATACAGTGGACAGTACATGGTGTCTCTCCACTCAACCACAGGAAGTCATAGAAGATGACAAGGTGACAGAGTCCTGTGACTTAAAGGTGTCAGAATGAATGTGACAAGATTAGCTTTTTCATCAGTAGAAGAGAGAGGAAAGAACTGGTGTCTGTGGATAGACAGTATGGTGGATAGACAGTGTTGTGGATAGACAGTATGGTGGATAGACAGTATGGTGGATAGACAGTGTGGTGGATAGACAGTATGGTGGATAGACAGTGTGGTGGGTAGATAGTATGGTGGATAGACAGTATGGTGGATAGACCGTATGGTGGATAGACAGTATAGACAGTGTGGTGGGTAGATAGTATGGTGGATAGACAGTATGGTGGATAGACAGTGTGGTGGATAGACAGTGTGGTGGATAGACAGTATGGTGGATAGACAGTTTGGTGGATAGACAGTATGGTGGATAGACAGTATGGTGGATAGACAGTGTGGTGGGTAGATAGTATGGTGGTTAGACAGTATGGTGGATAGACCGTATGGTGGATAGACAGTGTGGTGGATAGACAGTTTGGTGGATAGACAGTATGGTGGATAGACAGTGTGGTGGATAGACAGTTAGGTGGATAGACAGTTTGGTGGATAGACATTGTGGTGGATAGACAGTATGGTGGATAGACAGTGTGGTGGATAGACAGTGTGGTGGATAGACAGTGTGGTGGATAGACAGTACGGTGGGTAGACAGTGTGGTGGATTGACAGTTTGGTGGGTAGACAGTATGGGAAATAGACAGTGTGGTGGATAGACATTATGGTGGATAGACAGTATGATGCATACAGTCTGTGGTTATCAGTCCCAGACACTGTCACAGAGAAAGAGGAAGACAGACTCAAGTCTGGCTTTGTGGCTCTGAGCTCCAACATCACATTGGCTCAGGGCCCCCCCTCCCTGATGAGTAGTGACAAAGTGTGTGTGGAGGGGGGGGGGATTAAAACCAAAGTGAGTGTCAGCGCTGAGGGGGACATGTGTTGGGAGGGAGGGGGGTGGCCGAGGGTTATGATATCTCCAAAACCTTCTGTCGGGTGCCATCTACTCTTTCAATCCTAAACCCACAGCCCAACTCACCCACCCACCCAGGGCCACAACACATCTCCCAACAGCGATGCCATATAGCTGAAATCTAATCCTTTGTAAACACTTTAAATCACCCAAAAGTATCATGTTTATGAAATGACCATTTCTGTTTTTGAATTGTTATTCCTGTCTGAAAGCACAAATAAGTATTCTTATAAACCCATTTTCTAAATACATGTATTCATCTTTTTCCTGACTGGCTGTCTGACCATTAGCTTACCAGCTAGATAACAAACAGATATCTGCCTTGTCTCAGTGCAAACAGGTCTTTGGATTGTTCTACGGCAGCGTTTCTCAAACTCGGTTCTCGGGACCCCCAGGGCTGCACGTTTTAGTTTTTGCTCCTAACACTACACATCTTATTCAAGTGATCAAAGCTTGATGATTAGTTGATCATTTCATCATCAATCAGCTGTGTAGTGTTAGGGCAGAAACCAAAACGTGCCCCCCTGGGGGTCCCCAGGACCCCGTTAGGGAAACCCTGTTCTAAGGAGTGTGTATGGCTCCACCAAGGTTCAGAAAACTAAAACGTGCCTCCCTGGGGGTCCCCAGGACCCCGTTAGGGAAACCCTGTTCTAAGGAGTGTGTAAGGCTCCACCAAGGTTCAGAAAACTAAAATCACGAGAGGCAGCGAGCGGTATGTTGACTCACTGAGGCACATTTATGTACGAAAGTTTAACAATATTTTAATTTAGTTTTTTGTACGCCCAATAAAACGTTTAACTTTATGGGGAGGAGGGCTGTCATGTCGTCACACTGTCCCACGATAGACGGTCCCGTGGGGGTTGTGTCATAGGCCCACAGCTGTGCCCCATTTGGCAACTGGCTGCCCCGGACCTGAACTCACAGTGCCACCATGCCACCTGGGGAGGGTTAAGATGGTGACACTTTACTGGTGACCTCTTACAAACCTAGGGCTACATAAAATCTGTGATGTGGAGAAAGTGGACGGAATCACAGAATCCAGAGATTTAAACATAATTCAATGATGTTCAAACATTTATTGAACTTAGTAGGATATCAATTACATTTGCCCAAGTTTATCATAAGAAATGAACAGACTGCATCAGTGATTCGTTTTTCCTGCAACTTCCTGAATAGGCAACGAGAAATCCCCCTGTCTGCGTATGTGAGGTGAGCACATCTACCTCTTTGTGTAGCAGTTAGCGATGATGCTTATGAAAACAGTCTTCTGGTAGATGGAAAGGCTTTCCCCAAAAACTTCTAAATTAAATGTTAACTACAAAGTAGCCTATGCTGACCTGGCAGAATTATATAATTATTATTTTCATAAATCCAGTGGCTATTTGTTTAGCAAACTCTACCATCATATGTGTGCTACAAAAACACGCTAAACAACAGCCTCTTGCTAGGTGTACACTTGAATTTAAGGGTAACTATATCCAAAAATCTAATCTTCTCAAATTTTTCCCAGACCTCATAAGTGGTCTCCTGATGTGGTTTTAGGATTGTTGTGGACAGACACAAAGCCGTGTCTGACCTTAATCCAATTAGCTGTTGTGTTGTCACTGGGTGCTGCCTGTTCAGTCTATTGCCTTTGTCCTGGGATGTGTTTGGTGGTGGGGTGGGGGCGGGGGCGGGGGCGGGGGACGTCAGATTAATAACACAAGTTATTAACAACACGGAACAGGAGGGAGTTTGTGTCTAGGAAGGGTTGGGGGTTGGGGCTTATTGTGCGCATTGTGATTAGTCCAGCATGTTCCGGACCGGTTGTGTCCTTCAAGAATTGATGGCCTCCTGCCCTATCTGCACCCTGCAGCATTATTGGATGACTGCCTTTGTTTCTATTTTAGTGACTTCGTGCCTGCTAGCTCCGCCTTTACACCATACAGCCTCACACATCACATGGGGGACATCCTTTGTATCTCTCTCACAGTTTTCAGGGACACAGAATACACGATTACAGTTCATACAGTTCATTCTGTTGAAGTTGACATCTGTATTGGAGTCTTAGCTTTCTGTTCAACATCTCCATCTATCTACTGTGTCTGTCTGAAACATCTCCATCTGTCTATTGTCTATCTGAAACATCTCCATCTATCTACTGTGTCTATCTGAAACATCTCCATCTATCTACTGTGTCTATCTGAAACATCTACATCTGTCCATTGTGTCTATCTGAAAAGTCTTCTATTGTGTCTATCTGAAACATCTGTCCATTGTGTCTATCTGAAACATCTCCATCTGTCCATTTTGTCTATCTGAAACATCTCTATCTGTCCATTGTGTATATCTGAAACATCTGTCTATTGTGTCATCTGAAACATCTGTCTATTGTGTCATCTGAAACATCTGTCCAATGTGTCTACCTGAAACATCTGTCCAATGTGTCTATCTGAAGCATCTGTCTATTGTGTCTATCTGAAACATCGCCATCTGTCCATTGTGTCTATCTGAAACATCGCCATCTGTCCATTGTCTATCTCAAACATCTGAAACATCTGTCCATTGTGTTTATCTGAAACATCTGAAACATCTGTCTACTGTGTCTCTGAAACATCTGTCCATTGTGTCTATCTGAAACATCGCTATCTGTCCATTGTCTATCTGAAACATCGCCATCTGTCCATTGTGTCTATCTCAAACATCTGAAACATCTGTCTATTATGTCTATCTGAAACATCTGTCCATTTTGTCTATCTGCAGGTGAAGGATGAGAAGAAGATCCAGGAGGTGGTTGACCTGACGGATTACGAGCGTTCTGAGGAGCTCCGCAAGGCCAAGAGCCGCAGCAAGAAGAACCACAGCAAGTTCACCCTGCTGCGCTCCAGAACCCCAGGCAACACGGTGGGTCCACAGGAAGTGTCCACAAGAACCCAGATCTAGAACCTTGGAAAGAGCAAACCTGTACCTCAAAGTACTGTACCACAATAGCAACACAATCAATACTTACATCTTAAATACACTGTTGAGATGAGTTTCACGGTACTGTAGCCAGACATTAACATAGTCAGATCAGTTACAGCAGCCAGATTGATTGACAGGCTGATTGACACTCACCTGACTCGGCTCGCCAGACCGGGCCACCACCCTGTACACCCTGTCCTTAGTCATTAGCCATGATCCCCTTTGACTCTACTTAGCTCCTCCCACCTCTGTCTCTGCCCAGAGACACTGTCCTCCCTCCCTCTGTTCCCTCCCTCCCCCTGTTCCCTCCCTCCTTCTGTTCCCTCCCTTTCACAGGGACATTGTGTTCCAGACTCGCCACACCTCCAACTCCTACACCCAGTATATGATCACCAACGCTGATGGACAGACTAACTTGAGAAACAGAGTGAAAGTGTCAAATTCCCCATGCTTGTAGACCATTTGAAATCTGACAGTTTGCCAGTCCAGTCCACCTTTGAAACATGGAAAGGCTCTTCTGGTGAGGCAGTGATTCCCCCATGACCCCTACACACGCTAGGGATGGGCATTTGACGTTTTTTTAATGTTTGAGTACTCGCATATTTATTTACTTTGAGTACTCAAATCCGTTTTTTAAATAATATGTAGAACACAAGACCCCCGCTGGGAAAAAATATGTGTCCATTTATCTATAGACATAACCTGTATGACCCTTGGCTTGGTTTCTTTTCTGTCGTGCCCTGCAAATGCACATATACAAATGGAACACTAACATGGTCTCCAAGTCCTGTTCAGGCAGCCACAAAGCACAATCCACCAAATAGTTTTACAGTAATTGACACAAACGTAATCTCTGGTTAAAGGTCATGCATTGACTTCCGTTCCAGTACTCCATTACTCATACCCATCCCTAACACACACATACACTCACAAAACGGCGCACACACACTCACACATACACCATCTGCAGGATCTCCCAGAACCCTCAGAGCAGCAGGAGGATAGGGTATCATGTTGGGTTGTCAGGGGAGGAAGCTTGTGTTTCAGCACACAGACAGACACAGACTGAGAGAGATTCTCAGAGTCTCCACACAGCTGCAGTTTCCTGTAGCCTCAGTGGGAGAAAGAGCACCGTATGGTCATATCTGTGTGTGAATGTGTGCGTGAGTGATATGGGTTTCTGGAATGGTACCTATATGAAAGGTATCCCTTACAGATGGTTGACTGAGAATCATGCATGTTAGGATTTTCAACACTCCCTTCATTCTCAGTTACACAATATTGTGCAAGGCCCTGGCTTCTTACATTCCCTCTCTCTCGTTTGTGTCTGTCAGGTCCCTAACCTGGTGTTCCTGGCTGTTAGTCCAGAGGAGAAGGAGTCCTGGATAAACGCCTTAAATGGAGCAATCACCAGATCCAAGAACAGCATCCTGGATGAGGTGAGACACACCCCTCTGTGCACCTCCACTCTCCTTCTCCTCTCTCTCTCCTATAAACAACACTTCATCTGTCACATGGCCAATTGCAAGAGGATATCTTACTGAATGCACTTTTGAGGAATGGAATCCATTGACCCGCCCCTCATTCACACACACCCTCATGACCCGACACTAAACTCCCACAGCATGTTGACATGTATAAAGTGCTTCAGAAATAGAAGGAACTGTTATCGTATCTTCCATTCTATCTTAAACTGGTTTCCTGATGAGGGCATTTTCTGGGTTTCAGTCTAGTGTTGTGTAGATGAAATGACCTCTATAAAGTAGAGAGACAGGTAGTGACAGCTGTGACAGTCTTCTAGCTGAGGCAGCTGATCAAAGGATTCCCTCTCTGTTTGGGGATGATGGGATGGATCCTTCATCCCTCCTTCTCACTGCAGGTCAATTGCCCTGATGACATCAATAGACAGACGGTAGGGGAGCAGCTTGATGTGAAATAACATGTACACACACTAAAACACACATATACACACACACACACACACACACACACACTTCTGAGCTTTTATGCACTTAACGCATTGTGTCAACACCACCCTTATATAAGGCCACAACACACACATTTGACATAGTCCCCAACACACACACATGGATGGACACATGCACACACACACTGACGCACGAAAGCACGCACACGCACGCACGCACACACACACACACGGACCCTATCACACAGCTATAGATGGTCCAAACTGTACAGGTCCCTATCACACAGCTATAGATGGCCCAAACTGTACAGGTCCTTATCACACAGCTATAGATGGCTCAAACTGTACAGGTCCCTATCACAAAGCTATAGATGGCCCAAACTGTACAGGTCCCTATCACACAGCTATAGATGTCCCAAACTGTACAGGTCCTTATCACACAGCTATAGATGGCCCAAACTGTACAGGTCCCTATCACACAGCTATAGATGGCCCAAACTGTACAGGTCCCTATCACACAGCTATAGATGGCCCAAACTGTACAGGTCCCTATCACACAGCTATAGATGGCCCAAACTGTACATGTCCCTATCACACAGCTATAGATGGCCCAAACTGTACATGTCCCTATCACACAGTTATAGATGGCCCAAACTGTACATGTCCCTATCACACAGCTATAGATGGCCCAAACTGTACATGTCCCTATCACACAGCTATAGATGGCCCAAACTGTACAGGTCCTTATCACACAGCTATAGATGGCCCAAACTGTACAGGTCCTTATCACACAGCTATAGATGGCCCAAACTGTACAGGTCCTTATCACACAGCTATAGATGGCCCAAACTGTACAGGTCCTTATCACACAGCTATAGATGGCCCAAACTGTACATGTCCCTATCACACAGCTATAGATGGCCCAAACTGTACATGTCCCTATCACACAGCTATAGATGGCCCAAACTGTACAGGTCCTTATCACACAGCTATAGATGGCCCAAACTGTACAGGTCCTTATCACACAGCTATAGATGGCCCAAACTGTACAGGTCCTTATCACACAGCTATAGATGGCCCAAACTGTACATGTCCCTATCACACAGCTATAGATGGCCCAAACTGTACATGTCCCTATCACACAGCTATAGATGGCCCAAACAGTACATGTCCCTATCACACAGCTATAGATGGCCCAAACTGTACAGGTCCCTATCACACAGCTATAGATGGCCCAAACTGTACAGGTCCTTATCACACAGCTATAGATGGCCCAAACTGTACAGGTCCCTATCACACAGCTATAGATGGCCCAAACTGTACAGGTCCCTATCACACAGCTATAGATGGCCCAAACTGTACAGGTCCCTATCACACAGCTATAGATTGCCCAAACTGTACAGGTCCCTATCACACAGCTATAGATGGGAGAAGCAGAAGCACTCTCACAATGACTATCCAAAATCCATGTCATCACTGTTAAAGAAACAGAACGAATACAACATGGAGCTACTTTCACATAAAATAAAATACATTTAGAGGACAACTGGTCAGGCGTGTGGATGGACTCGGAACAACAGCACCAGCACTGTGAGAGATATCAATTACCTCCAGGGCTCCAGTGTCTCTGCTGCTCAATGGCCTGATGACATCAGAGACGGGATTCACTCTTTCACCAGGATGGTGTTTCATTGCTCTCAACTGTAGGGTTATCGCAGGTGGAGTCCTACATGATGGTACACACGTACTGTAGATCTATGTTGATAAACCTGCATTGAATTGCAATGCAACATTGGTTGAAAGTGTTTTATACACATAATGTATGTATGTGTACAATAGCAACGCTAGTGCCCTTAAATACACCCTTATTTTAATTTTAATTTAATCTTTATTTAACCAGGTAGGCTAGTTGAGAACAAGTTCTCATTTACAACTGCGACCTGGCCAAGATAAAGCAAAGCAGTGCGACACAAACAACAACACAGAGTTACACATGGAATAAACAAACATACAGTCAATAACACAATAGAACAAATCTATATACAGTGTGTGCAAATGGAGTAAGGCAATAAATAGGCCGTAGTGGCGAAATAATTACAATTTAGCAATTAAACACTGGAGTGATAGATGTGCAGAAGATTAATGTGCAAGTAGAGATACTGGGGTGCAAAGCAATAAATAACAATATGGGGATGAGGTAGTTCGATGGGCTATTTACAGATGGGCTGTGTACAGTGCAATGATCTGTGAGCTGCTCTGACAGCTGATGCTTAAAGTTAGTGAGGGAGATATGAGTCTCCAGCTTCAGTGATTTTTGAAATTCGTTCCAGTCATTGGCAGCACAGAACTGGGAGTTTATTTACAATGACGGCCTACACCGGCCAAACCCGGACGACGCTGGGCCAATTGTGCACCGCCTTATGGGACTCTCAATCACAGCTGGTTGTGATGCAGCCTGGATAGCTAACCTAGTGCTCTTAACTACACACATATGCTGGTCATCTCCATCTTTTCTCGTTCCACCTGATAATGTAATGGTTAAAAGCTTTCAGATCCAATTGACAATTATGACATTGATATTAGACATAAAATCCCAGCGGATAAAATATGACATGTTGCTTAGTCCCACTAGCCAGTGAATAAACTACACTCCAGCTGAACTCACTTCATCAGTGGAGACGGTGTTATCACCAGATGAGAGTGCAGACGTGTTGGTCATCAGTGTAGCTATATGTTAGCTATATGTTAGCTATAGGTTAGCTATAGGGCTGAACTCACTTCATCAGTGGAGAGTGTTATCACTAGTTAACAGTGCAGATGTTTTGGTTGTTAGTGTAGCTATAGGTTAGCTATAGGTTATCTATAGGTTAGCGGCCTGTTTCCAAAGGCCTTATGCAAATTGTTGTGGCCCATTTGGCCCAGTGAATCTCATGCCTGTAGATAATCAATCCATGATTAGGTCTATAATACTGATCAATAAACTACCCAACCCACTCCGACACAAACACAGCCCTCAGGCTAATGTGAAAGCATGTCAATCCCCTCACTCCACGTGACTGTTCCATTATCTAGCTCGCTCTCTCTCTCTCTCTCTCTCTCTCTCTCCCTCTATTTCTCCTTTATCTCCCTCTCTCTCTCCTTTATCTCTCTCCCTCTCTCTCTCTTTCATCTTTATTTTTTTCTTGCTTTCTTTCAGGTCATGGTTGAGGATGAAAACCTTCTGTCCCACCTCACACGGGACAGGGCTAAGATCCCTCACACACGGCGCCTGCCTACACGAGGACACATCATGGCTGTGGTAGGTATCCTGCTTCTCCTGGCCTGTCTTGTCTTAGCCCTCCTTATTACCACAACGGCTGGTTGGAGACAATTCCAACTCTGTCAATTGAGCTTAAATTCAATGAGTCGGTTGGACATGGTGATGATCAAACTACTTTCAACTGGAATTTGTCATTAGTTTAATCCTAACTTAACTAAATCACAATGGGCCTTACCCTGATCTCAGTGTTTCTTATGGTGTCTAATATCACTAACAGACTGTTTCTCCTTGCTCCGTATCCAGGCCTCCACTTCTACCTCTGACGGCATGTTGACCCTTGACCTGATCCAGGAGGAGGACAGCCCCAGCACAGACGGCCAGGACACCTGTGACAAGAGCTTCCGGGCCAACCTGGACAAATCCACTCAGCTCGACTGCCTCAGGTCCAAAACAGAGGGTGCCATCAGTAGCATCTGTCTAACGCCTCCCACAGAGGTCACTGGGAAGTCCCAGAGCCTGCCGCGCGATACCGGGGTCACCTGGGACGATAAACAGCAACTTCGGAGCCCGATGGGGAAGTCCTGCACTCCTCAGCCAGGCAAGAGGCTCACACCGGCCGAGAAAAGCCGCTGCGCCTCCATGGACGAGATCCTCTCACACTCCGGGACACAGGCCACCAAACCCAGGACATCCATCCCCCGCTCTGCCACCTCTGCCCCCCCGGGCAACCTGCCGCCCATCAGCCAGCTGCAGGACCTAATCGCTCAGAAGCTGGAGAGAACTCAGGAGCTGCTGATGCAGGTGCAGGGGGCGAAGGGGGAGGAGGTGGAGCGGGGGAAAGGGAAAGGGAAGGACTCGCCAGGTTCCAAGGGCTCCAAGGGTTCCTCGGACGGGGCCCGGGCGGAGGCAGAGAGGCTGCTGAAGGAGGCAGCGTCCACATGGGGTCAGGCCAAGGATGTTCTAGAGGAGGTGAAGGAGCTGAGGGCGCTCTACCGTCAGCTGGACTCGCTGCCCACCACCCCTGCCTCCCTCTCACCCCTCACACCCTCCAACAGCGGCAAGCAGACTGACTACAGGAAGAGCATGATGTGACCGTCAGAGAACTCAACACAGACTGGACTATGAATCCCTGAGCAAAAAAACAACTCAACATGCAAAGCCACAATATTGTTAAATATGTCTGTTTCTCTCCTTCTGCGTTCTTTCACTTTATTGATGCTGTGACAAAGTGAGGACATTCAGTTGCCCAACGATGTCCCCTGTGCTTGACCACTGTGCCCTTACATGTCTGCTTGATGAAGGGTGTGGGGGGCAAAGGGAAGGGGCCGATCTAGGGACTCAGGTACATGTTGGCCAGGGAGTCTCTCTGTATTGACCTGCTGATGAAAGACCTTGTGATGCTGCAGTGTCGGGTGTTGTTTTCCTCCGCGTTGGTTGTCAAAGAGGGGATGTTGTAAGGTTTGGGCGGGGAATCAGAAGGGCTCTGCTCTCCAGGGACAGACACACAGTGGTTGAGGATGACTCAGATTACAGGAAGGGAAACATGGTGTCCAGACCAGCCCGTATGTTGGGAATGTCAATGTTTTCCTTTTTCTGTTACACAACACACTGGAAGGTTGGTCTGAGCCAGATTCCCAACGAACACCACTCTAAAAACCAACAGCAGCCCACCGTACAGTACAGCATTCTCCCTCCCTCCCTCCGTCTGCTGCTCTGGGAATGGAGCTCAGTGGACTCCTCATCTCTGCTGGTCCATTATGATTCACAGGGACAAGGGGAACCAGTTCACATAGTCAGAACTCACTGGCGTTCCATAGGGTGTTTCTGTCTGTTTCATGAGCCATATGATACAGTCAAAATGGAGGACGTCTGTCTGGGTTGTGTTGTTACTAGATGGTACATACTAGGACAGGGCTGTTCCTTTCCTGTAGGCCTACAGCCAGTTGTCTTCAGCCAGTTGCCACTGCAGCCATTGATTATCATGCTGCTGTAGAGCCATGGAGCCGGGATGGCATCTGTGTGTGTGTCTGGTGTGAGTGGTGATGATCATGCTACTGTAGAGCCATGGTGCCGGGATGGCGTCTTTGTGTGTCTGGTGTGAGTGGTGATGATCATGCTACTGTAGAGCCATGGAGCCGGGATGGCGTCTGTGTGTGTCTGGTGTGAGTGGTGATTATCATGCTACTGTAGAGCCATGGAGCCGGGATGGCGTCTGTGTGTGTCTGGTGTGAGTGGTGATTATCATGCTACTGTAGAGCCATGGAGCCGGAATGGCGTCTGTGTGTGTCTGGTGTGAGTGGTGATGATCATGCTACTGTAGAGCCATGGAGCCGGGATGGCGTCTGTGTGTGTCTGGTGTGAGTGGTGATTATCATGCTACTGTAGAGCCATGGAGCCGGAATGGCGTCTGTGTGTGTCTGGTGTGAGTGGTGATTATCATGCTACTGTAGAGCCATGGAGCCGGGATGGCGTCTGTGTGTGTCTGGTGTGAGTGGTGATTATCATGCTACTGTAGAGCCATGGAGCCGGGATGGCGTCTGTGTGTGTCTGGTGTGAGTGGTGATTATCATGCTACTGTAGAGCCATGGAGCCGGGATGGCGTCTGTGTGTGTCTGGTATGAGTGGGAGGCATGACATAGAGGTCAGATGCAGTACTGAGGAGAGGAACCACTTGTAAGTGATTTGCTAAAATAGTAATAATAACATAATTGCACTATGAAGGAAGGCTGTAAAACAAGAGGATGAAACTGGTGGGTGGAAACTGGAGAGAACAGATGTGTCTAATATGGCTTTTCATTCTGTTCTACATATTTGTTACGACAATCTAGTGTTTGTAGAAACATACAGGCTGCATAGTTCCAACGCCTTGATACCTAAGACAGTCGCTCAACTCGCTACTCTTTGAAAATCTGAGCTTCTCAAAGGTGCAATGTGTGTAAACAATGCTGTTGATGAACACATCCCTCCGGCTAGCTAACAGTGATGCTAACGCTTGACCTCTGACCCCCCTGGCCTACTTAAGGACTTATAGGGTTTATGGCAGAGAAGAGAGCTATGCAACGTAGCACGGACACACACAGCCACAATGAGAGAGAGAGAGAGAGAGAGAGAGAGAGAGAGAGAGAGAGAGAGAGAGAGAGAGAGCGGCCAATGGACTGCGTCGCCCGATCAAAACATCCAGTGCGTCTCTCCAGAGCACCCCGCCTTGTTTTATAGTCAGTAGCTACATATGTTATGTGTTTGCACAGTGCTGTGGAAATGGTTCGCTCTGGACTGTCAGACAGACAACAAAAACAGTGTTATGATTATGTTGTTATCATTGTTTGTGTTTTTTATTTGTTTAAAATGCTTTTGTAGGATGATTTAAGGCACGCTTTAGAGAAGAAAATGGCTGTGGCATTCTAGAACGTTCAGGCTCTTAGAATGCTCAACTGGAAACTCTGCATATTGTAGTGTTACTCTGTTTGTTCAACCAACAACCACAACCCAATAACAGAAGTCAAAAATCATTAACGTTGAAGTTGGATATGGACATAAAAGAGGGTGAGGTGAGAAAGGTATGTTAGAAAGAACACAACAGGAAACATTTAACTGAGTAGGCCATAAACAATATTTTTACTAGTACGTCTATTATTGTTGTTGTTATTTCGTTTTATCTGGGATGAAGTACTATCTTGTGTGAGGCTGAACACAAAACCTAACGTTTGTGCAATCCTGAAAAGATTGATATGACCGCCGATGCACTGTACATACTCTGAGCAGTTTGAATCATCCCAAAGGATGTTGCTGTATTTTCTTATTGCGTTGCATAATGATGGAGTCGGAAGTGGCTTTGCTCTGAAGTTCATCTCTTCTGGACTTGAGTACTTGAGACATAACCACTTGTGCAATTATAACAATCAGCCTAATTCAGACAACCAGTGTTCTACATTGAATGTTTGCTTTTTTAAGTCAAAACCTAGCCGAGAATTGTAATAAAATGATTTTTGTATGTCCATTTAGAAGAATACCCTACTGGAATATAGGGCTGGTTTTCATAGGAAATGCTGAGGTAGGAAGTGATTGATCCAAGCGTTGTTTTTATGGCAGCAATAATACCATCTTCAAGCTATGCCAAAGATAATATGGCTGTACAAGGAAATAAAACTATTCCCATTGAAATACTTTGATAATGTAAATAAGGATGTTTCATATTTTCTAGTTGACAATGTGAATGTCAGCCTACATGTTCTGACAACTATACCACATGTTGTGTGAAATGCTTGGTCACACCAACTCCAACCTTAATAATCCATCAAACACCAAGTCAACTTACCCTCTTCTACAGCTGGCAATGCATTCTGGGATATAATATATGCCATTTGACAGACCCCTTTATCAAAAGCAATTTACAGTCATGCATGCATCCATGTTATGTATGGGTGGCCCCTGGAATCAAACCCTCAGCACAAGCACCATGCTCTACCACCTGAGCCATACAGGACCAGGATACAGGATCTGTGGCCACAAGTTGTGAAATCCAGCCAATATTGGCCACACATGGTCACACACAAACGCATAACATTCAATCATGACTGTTTTCTTATTTCTGTAAGGTGAAATGTCTTCCTTCGTTTTATGTATGACATGTTATGTTGTCATATTTTCAGTTTCCTTTCCAATTCTGTTCACCAAATGTGGGTCTGTCACCAAAACAGTAGCTACCGCAGCCTTAAATACCAAGAGGAATGTAGGAAAGTTACTCAGCAACTACAATGATTGCCCCCCAGCTATTTACAACATCCTAATTCTTGTGCATTATGGATGAGATGAAGATTGTACCATAGGAATACAATAGCAGAGTACGAGCTAGGTGGATTACTAGATGGGAATGGAGAAGGCATTGTACACAGACTCAGAGGTTGAAATTCTGCTCCCTCAGGGTTCCATTGTAATAAATTGTGCTAAACAAAAGAAATGGAGGATTTACTTTCTCTTCATTTTTGACCAAATCTGTTCAAGAGCATTTGAAACTTCACTCACACTCTCTGCCAGTCTGTAGAAACTGTACATGCACACATACACACACACGCACGCACACACACACACACACACACACACACACAAACACAGGAATGATTCCATGCATGTGTGCACCTCACACCATGTGGCGGGAGCTGCCTGCTAGTCCGACACAGACAGACAGACAGAGAGCTGGGCCTACGGCATGACGGACTGTGTGTTATCATCCTCCTGTGTTGTCACTACTAAAGACAGTACAGAGATGATGGCACCTCCTTAAAACTGGGTGAGAGATCCTGACAGTGATTTTCAATGAGACACCACAGAAATAAAGAAGCCAGAACACAGCCGAGGGAAGTCTACTGTGAGAATAGAATACATCCAATACATCCTCTACCCAATGCACACTTAAATATGCATAAATATTACCCTGTCTTTCTCTCGCTCTGTCTCTCTCTCTCTCTTTCTGTCTTTTGTTCTCTCTCGCTCTCATTCTCTTGCTCTCTCTCTGTCTCTCTTCTTTCTCAACTCTCGCGCACTCTTTCTCACTCACTCTCTGTCTCTCTCTCTCGCTGTCTCTCTCTTTCTCTCTCTGTCTCTCTCTCTCGCTGTCTCTCTCTCTCGCTGTCTCTCTCTTTCTCTCTCTGTCTCTCTCTCGCTGTCTCTCTCTCTCGCTCTCTCTCTCTCTCTCTCTCTCTCTCTCTCTCTCTCTCGGTCTGTGGAGATCCCGACACTCCATAGGGCAGAATCCCTCCCAGAGGGCAGCAGGCCCCTGTGGCCTCCACGCCAAGCCCTGCTCATTAAACACATGAGAGAGGTCCCTCTGCCTCCTCAAATTAGGACTGACGCTGCTCTGCTCCGTGACTAACTACAGTCACACTCCAGATGTCAACACTTCATCCAACAGCGCAACAGACAGGAAGAAGCTTGCTGTCACCACGAGTCTAATGGGTGTATATGATTTTATGAGCGACACTCTGCGTTGACTTACACATTGAGGAAGAAAAGCATCTCATGGTCACCTCAAGCATCATTGAGGTGTTTGTTGAGCACACGTGTTACCGTCATTGTAGGCCGTCATTGTAAATAAGAATTTGTTCTT